>NW_010413366.1:8704-17876 GCF_000710305.1 Buceros rhinoceros silvestris | reverse complement strand
GATCAAATGTGCACTGGAAATCTGGAAAACTTGGGAGGGCAGAGAGAAGGTTGTGGTGTATAGTATATGGATGTATTAATTTAATTCTGCTTTGTTTTGAAAATAACTGATCCTCACTGGAGTTAGGTAGATTAGGTACAATACAGAATTAGATGTTGGTTGTTCTTCTGGAAGGTGACATTATTTGTGTTTGCAGTACGTGCCAGCAGCAGAATAACCATGAGTGAGACAGAGGTGATATGCAGTTGATGTTTTCCCAACCAACTGACAGAGTGGAGAGCTCTGGAGGATCCGGGGAGATGTCTAAGAACAAGTGTTTTGAGGTTCTGCCAGCGGATGGTGATAAAACACGAAGTAGAAGAGGATAAAAGGCTGACACAGGGCATCTGATTGAGAGAAGGCAGCCGTTCTCCCTTCCTCCAGACTCCTTTCTCATGCGCTGGGACATGTGGTGCATCTTGAGGATGGCAGTCTGAGAACCCCACAGAGTTTAACTTTGTAACAGCTGCCACTTTGAACCCATGAAAAGTCATTGCAGACTCTGCTAAAGACCTACAGTAAGAATACTTGAAAAGATAAAAGGAGTGCTGGAGCTGGAAGAGGAACAGGGCACTGGAAGGAACTTGGGGTTGAAAGAAACCCCAGGGAATTCAAGCTGTAAGGATTAGTAAAGTGTGAAACAGTTTAGGATAAGGGAATTTGGGAAAGTGGGGAGAAGGGATTTGATTAAAGTCTTGGTTGCTTTGCATGCAGAAGGCTGGAAAAGCTTTTGAAGTTTGTCTCTTGCTATTTGCAACATGCGTCACTTGCTTGGCAAATTATTTAGAACGCTATAAAATGTTTGCAGTGTTCTCAAATTAGAGTCACAGACTCCTTTGTTTTCTTACCTTTTTTGCATTCATGTGCATTTCTAGTGGAAGTTTGTTAGAGCAAAAATACCCGTCAGTGTCTGATGAGCAATTGCTACTTATTTTGCTCATTTTCTAAATGTCCTCAGATTTCCTAACCTGATATTTTTATGCATTTATGAGTCACTTTGGAATGTATGCTTATTATTACTGGTTTCTAAGACATTTGAGTCATATTTGGGATGTTACTTATAACCTACAATAAGTATCCGGTTTGTGTAAGCAAATACGATTTTCCTATCAAAGCAGTGAATAAAGACCTAGAGCTTCAGCTAACAGTCATCTGAAAAGCCCATAGGATTTAAAAAAAAACAAATTAAATTGCCTTTGTGTTTTTTACATTTTGGCTGACACCCAGGCTAGCAGTTTCAAAGAAACAAAGAGAGGTTTAATATATGTGAGATTTATATTGTGGTAGATACAATTGCATAATTTGCTAGACATTTCTGCATAATGGTGCTATAATTCCTGTTGTTACAATTTGCTGTTGAGTTTAGCCATCATTATAACTAAATTCTCCTGCAGACTATAACAGTGGGAAACACTGGAACAATGTATTAATCACAACAAATTAAATTAGCAAATAGTTTCCAAGATTTGGAGTAAAGATAGAGAAGATACAGCACAGTGAGCCAGTGTAGGTTTCTGCTGATCCAAGGATATTCCCTGCTGAGTTTGAGATCCGAGGTCTGAAGATGTGTGTGAGCAAACAGTGGCCAGCTAACCCTTTCAGTTCTGTTCAGTTGTCAACTAGTTCCCAGCTGGATAGAAGACAAATATCTATGGATTCTGAGTTGGAAAATAGTATTCTGGTACCGAAAAGTCAAAGCCATCTTAATACTGACTAATCTTCAGTCTGAGTTTTAAAAAGAGCCTGCAGATGGAAGTGCTCATCACCACTGTGAACCTCATTATTTATTATCAAAAGCCATTCATGGCACGAGTACCAAGAACGACTCTAGTGTAAAGAAGATAGTGTAAAGAAGATAATCAGGCTGTTCTAATCCAGTCCAAGAAATGTGCTACTGAACATCTTTAAAATCTGATCATCAACAGATAATGCAAAGTCAGTAGCAATTTTGGCCAGGAAGTTTAATTTCCCTTTGTAGAGTGCACCACAGTAAAAAACTTCTCATATTCATAGTATTTTTCATTAAATTAAGCACAAACTTAGCTTTATCCAGTTCAATTCCAGCATTATGAGACCATTCTAGATAATCTGTCTGCCTTCCTCCCTCCTTCAAATATCTGAATCTAGACAATAATGGCCTGCTTCCTTTCACTGCTACCGAGGGATACCCCTGATGCAAACACCCCCAGTGTATTATTAGTCCAATTTTATTTCAGCGTCATTCCAATGAATTCAATGGAATGAAAAAAATTCAAGCCTGGAAAGGTGAATTAGATCTGTGGTGACATTTGCATCTGAAGATAAATTCCCTTTAATAATAATTTTTACTTTCATCTGAAATTCTCATAGAATACCTTTGCAGAGGTAGGTTCTCTCAGTTTATCTGGTGTTCTTCAGGCTGCAATAAGCCCAGTAACAGAGTAAGGTGTTAAAGAAATCATAGTGGAAAAAAGAGTGTTGTGGTTCCAAAGCTGCTGAGGTGCAGGCTTTACCCACCGCTGTAGACATCTGTTGGGAGTTTAAGGCACAGTGGGCACTTGACCTTGGCAGGCAAGGCAAAAGGCAGTGGATAAACCAGAGGTTTCTGCTGGGTTTTGGAGAGCTTACAGGGAAGTCATGGACTTTCTTCTAACCTGTCACATTTGGTGACATGAATAGTGTCATACTGTGTGCCAGAGATGTCAGATGAAATTGAAGGCTTTAGATACTAAGCTAGAGTCACAGTGGGAAAGTTGGGTTATAAAGTTGAGTTATAAAGTTGAGTTAATGCAGCTGTGTGGATTGGTTCCAACAGTGCTTCTGTCTCCATAAAACATGGAAAGATTCTTTTAAAGGCAAAAGGAATCACTTAACACTTACTGAATGTATTTAATACCTGTGATGGCAGGTATGTGTTTGAGAGAGTATATGTACAGAGAAAAGATGTTGTTTTGTCTTTGAACTGTAGATGTAAGCCCAGTGTTAACTCATTTCTTTTGTATCTTATGTATGGAAACATACCTCTAATCTTTGGCATGATTTCAGCAGAAAGAGTGAACAAATTTAGTTTTTATGGGAGAATCCCTGGATGCAGATGGACATGTAGAGAGAAGGATTCAGATCCGTTTCTGAAACCAGAAATTTTTTTATTTCTTTCTTTTATATATTAACAAATTATGCTGTCACTATGAAGGAACAGTTTGAGATTTATAGGTTTTCAGAAAATGAAAGATATGAATTAGATAGGAGTGATACATCTCACTGTCAAATAACGGCCTGTGATAGTGAAAGTATGCTGGATTTTCACAGCTCAAATTTTAACTGAGGTGTTAAAACAGTAATTGGAAATACTTTTCATGGAAGATAAAATCCTTATCTGAAACCTGATTTCTTTGTTTTCTTTGCAATGTAATACTGGGACCTTTGGAATTTGAGACCTTTTAAAAACATTATTCCATATGAAAGATATGTTTCCATCTAGCCAAAGAAATCAGGAATGAAAGTTTAATATTGAATGTCTTGCATGTTGATGTATATAATTATGTATGTATATATAAAACCAACATATGCCATGTTTTAAAAAAAAGTAAAATTCAATATATGCTAAATTTTCTTTTATGTCATATCTCTCAAGTAATCTTTGTAGTGATTCATTCATATCATATGACATACTGACAGACATCCAGGACAAAGCTAGAATATGTGAATGCTCCTGTAAGTCTCTCCAGTCATAATTATTAATATGTATTTTTCTGTCTCTCTAAGTGGAAAGGCTTGTGGGGAAAATGAGACTGGGACTTTGGGAGAGAATCCTTCTGTTAGATTTCCTTTTCCCTTGTAGTAGAGCATGCTTTATATATGGCTTTTCAGACATAGAATGAAAAAGTTTGATTCATAGGTTTATTTTTTTATTATTATTGTAAGTTTTCTCTTAGAGAGTTCCTTCTCTAGAATGTTGTTTTGATGCAATCTGATTTTTAAAAATGTTAGCTGTTTTACAGGGTATACTTCATTGCAATATGTAATGAAATACATTGTAGCAGTTTATTGCAATTTCCTTGTGTTGTATGTATATAAATGCATGGGATTTTCATTTTGAAATTGAGGAGAGGTTTTAGGCAGCCAAGACTATGATGAATGTAAGATCACGATCATTGCGTGGGCACATGAAACCATCCGGTTGTGAGGAAGTCAGGCGTGCCTTTGCACTGAGATTTAATAATATTTCTTTAATACTATTTCTTTAAAGCTAGAGATATATAAGATTTAAACATACAGATTTTGACATGCTTCAAAAATAAAAATATGTTTAATTATTTGATTAGAAAAATTTGTCATTACGAAACTGGTTGAAAATTGCTCTTGCCAACAGGACTGCAAGATCTAGCTTTCCTAGAACCTTGCTACGCGAATAAGGTATCTGACATTACAAAATACATGTCTCGATGAGTGGCTTAACAGAAAGGCCAACTTGCTGACTGCAGCTGTTACGAACTGGCTGCAGAGCGAGCAGTCTTGCACGTCTTGCCTCCCAGTAGATGTAAAGAGATTTCAAGATTTCTCCTTTCATGGAATCACAGAATCATTTTGGTTGGAAGAGACCTTTAAGAGCATCAAGTCCAATTGTTAACCAAGTACTGCCAGGTTACCACTAAACCATGTTCCTCAGCACCACATCTGTATGCCTGTTAAATATCTCCGGGGATGGTGAGTCCACTGCTTCCCTGAGCTGGCTGTCCCAATGCTTCACAACCTTTTGGTTTGAAATCCACCATTCTGAGCTGCGGCCCTTGAAGGAGGGTTTGAGAGTTCTTTATAGTAAAGAAGAGTGATAACAGTCTCCTTGGTCCATCCAATTCTGCCTGCCTGCATCCTAGGCAAAGCCTAGTGTATGACACTTAGGTGAGAAGTATGACATGAAGTGTCTCCTAGTGTGACAGGAGTTTGGTGCACTCAGCACAAGAGTACCTTTGAAGACTGCTCTCTTGGAGCAGTTTTTTCTTTCATAGAGTAATTAGAAAGACCAGGAACAACAACTAACATGAATTTATAACACCAGGTGAAGACCACTCAACTTACAGAGATATAACCCTGAAATCTGTTTCACGTTATGCAGAGAATAAAGTTCTCCTATGTATCGAAGCACAGCTCAGTACCCAGATATAGTTCTTTAGAATTTTGGATTGAAAGGAATGATCTTCCTTTTATGCCAGTCACAACTACTGGACTTACTGCAGTTGAGGTCCTCCTAATATGAAGTGGAGAAAAAATTAATTTGCAGAGTTGAATAGAATTTAAGTAGCAGACGTGCAGCCTTGTAAAAATGAAGGCACTCTTGGGCAAATACAAACTTCATTGCTGAAGACTTAAGTGCCCAGAGATTCTAAGTGCCTGCAGAGTAGAGCAACAACAAACGTGTTGGTTTTTTTAGGTTTTCAGTTCTTTATTTGTGCACCTAAAATGTGAGGTTGATATAACACACAGTTAAGTTTTTCTGTGGATTTAATTCTATATGCTCTCCAAATTATTAATTGACCTGTAAGAGCCATCTTGATGAATCAGAATTGTGTCCTTAATGAAGTTGAAACAACCTGATGAAGCTCACAGGTACGTTTTTACAAGCTCTTCACATGCTTCTCAGAAACTGTTTTTAATATCTTTAAATGGGAAGATGTATGGCATTACCAAATGACTGCTCTAATGTTAAGTCCTCCCCAGTTACCAAAACAATAAATGCAGTTATGTCTCAGAATATTTCTAGGAAAAAAAGTCTGTTCTGACTCAAGACCATGATGGAAACCCTCCAGGTCACTCTTCATATTCTCTACTGTTTCTATTCTGCTCCCATCCATCCCTTGATTCTTCTTCTAGCCATGTTTCTTTACCTGTCACGTACTTCCTTGATTTCAGAAAAGATTAGTATATAGAGGACAATTGCTTTTTCAATGTCTTAGGTACAACTTTTTTTTGATTATGCTTTCTAGCAGTCACAATATTCAAGCATACTAGCTATTCTGTTTACATTATGAACCCTCTCATATGATGAGTGATTTTCCTGTTTGTTATCAGGTGACTATTTCTCAGTTATTATTTCTATCCTGCTTGCTCGTTTCTTAAGATAAAGATGATAACCTACTGGGTGCTTAAACACAACCAAAGCTGATGGAAGTAAAGGTCTTTTAAAATATTCTAAGGATATTTTAAAATAAGTATATTTGTATAACCAATGAAAAATCTATTAATGCCTTTTTTTTTATTGAACTAAATCATAACTTCAAGGTAATATTAGATCTGAACAGATGCACATAGTATTTGGAACAAACTATGCAAATATTTCAAAGCGCAATCACTGTAAGTTGAGTTTGGCAGAGTAGAACAGATGTGTCCACCTGTTAAGAGACTAGGCTATCAGCACTAGGGAGGCAAGATGTGACTGAAGCCCATAATGGGAGCTATTTAGGAATGCATCCAGGTTAGCAGGAGGTAGCAGCAATTCTGATTACTGTATCATTCCACTTTTCCCAAAGCGATCAATGAGTTGAATTAGGCAAACAGAATAGTACACCCAGAACCACCGAAGGGGGAATGAATGTCCTATACTGTGTGAAAACAGTGCAGAAATTATACCTGTTTTTCAATAATGACGAAAGAAAGAGAGAACAGGATGTTCCACAGGGGCTGCAGAGTACAGTGGACTCCAACAATCTTTATTTATTCTCTTTAAATTTGACATCCTGAAAAGCAAGCGAAATTATTGATTCAACTACCATAGCAATGTTAGTAACTGATTAATTTCTCTTTGAGCCACTTCAATAAGCTGTGAGAATAATCATCCAAAAGCATATCCAATGCACAGCATATCACATTCATTTTAATGTGAATTTTATTCAGCCAGGATTGGAAATTACTTCTGCTTCCGTGTACCTCTTAATAAAGAACAGAAGCATACCATAGAAGAGATATGGATCAAAATCAGATTTTGGGCAGTAAAATGCAAAGAGGATGAGACAGGAATTGTCGTTGGTTTATATTTTCATGAGAAAAGAATGGTTTACGTTTTTGTTATTGCCAAAAAAAAAAACCAAAACAAAAACCTCAGTAAAGTGGATTCTTACTAATTCTATTTTGCCAGCTTGTATCTTCTGAGTACTCCTGACTACTTCATACCTCTAGTACTATCTTACACTGTAGACCAATAAATCTGCAGGAAAATAAACTACAGGTTTGTAAAATTTTTGGTTTTCAAGTGAAGATTATATTTGGTGTCATTGTTGACGATGAGATGTGAAGTAGAAGTCCTGGGTTGATTTTTAAATGCTAACTTAGGGATTTAAATGTTAATAATGAAAAATTCAGTTTTCATTTTCTACGTTGAAATAAGTTTTATGTGGATATGAGTGAGGAAGAACCCATGTGCCAATGCATTTTTTAAAATTCCGTTGTTCTTACTGTTTAAATATTTTCTCATTAAGATTGCTCTCTATAATGTGTGCTATTCATCTGCAAAAGTCCAAACTAACTGATGTGTGAAATTTAAACGCTTACAGGTATAAAACAACCAAGTTTGTATCTATGAACAAAGGAAGTTAACACCAGAAGTTCTCAAATTTTGAACAAGACTTGTAGGTTTTTATACATTACGAGAAAAGTACTTTGAAATGCTGTATGACTGTGGCAGACCTGGAATTGGAGGATCGGAAATACAAGTAATTCTCTGGGTTCTCAGTGCTAGAGCAATTGTTCAGTTCAAACCTGTTGTATTTGTTACTTTGGAACTAAAAGAGCACAGAAAGAGGTCAGACCAGGATGTGAAGGTACACGAAGAAAAAGAAAGGTGGTACATGATAGAAATCCTCTAAGATCATGTTTTTTTATCTGGAGCTAGAGAAAACAAACTGGTTTTTTGAGATAGATCTTTTCACATGGAATTCTGTGGTCAGTTTTCAATATATTATTTAGCGTGAGATTATACTTCCATAATTCTGTTTTTCAGAGCTGATAAATAATATATTATCAGAGGCTTGTCTTTAACTTGTACAATTCTGTCAGCATCGCAGTGGATCTATCAGTTGCAATCAGCTGGCTTGAGCTGCCTTTTTATCTTCTCATTCATGCAGAATTTCCTCAGTTTTCTAGTTTTGTGGTAAATTGAAGTCAAGAAAAAAATGTGATAGTTCTTGTATTAAAATTATTGATTTCAGTTTGTCCTGTTGGGATGACTTTAGCATGGTTTATGGGATGTTCAGATAAACTACATACCTTCTCAGGAGCGATATGCACATATGAGACATTATCAGCCCAATTTTCTGAAGGCTGTCATGATCAAGAGTGATCTGATAAAGAAAAATGGCTTTTCATCTCAAACTTTTATATAATTATTTCACAGTTCTTGAATCTTGAGTAAGGAATAATTCGTTTTATTGGGAAGATAAAGTAAGGCAATATGCAACTAATATTGACACCGTATTTCCTAACCTTCCTAACCATTTAAATTTAGATTTATAAGCATCCTTTCATAATTGGTGTGAAATGGTTTAGCAGTGATAGATTGCTACTTTCATCGGCACAACAATATGAGATTGTTCAGAAATACATTTTCTAATTAGAAAACATCTTCCAGATTAAAAATTTTGTTTCATATCACAATTAACCTTTACATTACCAATGATAAACATTCAACAGCAGATAGTGTTAAGGATGTTCTTAAGGGTTCATATTGTTTTTCTGATAGAAATTACAAACAGAAAAAAACCTTGATTTTTTCAAGTTCTTTGTCTTTCCTCAGAAGAAACTTTGAGTTTCAGTGAATTAGAATTGATAATAGAATAGATGTGAAATAGAATTGATAATTTTTAGTTTCAGAACACAGTGTTGATGAGTGGATAATATAAAGAGCTAGAAAAGGAAAAAAAGAAAAGCTTTTTCCTTTTTCTCTCCGCATAGGTTTTGTCAATGGTCATTTCAATCAGAACATTTGAAAGGCTTTTGAGTCGGAACAATAAACACATGGCAGGACTGTGGTCCCCAAATGATGTCTTTCTGCTGTTGACAAGTATATAAACAAGCTGATTTTAGTAATGTTTTAGCTATTGTTAAAATGAATAAAGCTGTCATCCTAAACACAGCCGAAAGACAGGATGGGTTTTAAATACTT
>NW_010413366.1:0-8624 GCF_000710305.1 Buceros rhinoceros silvestris | reverse complement strand
TCCTGCTGAGCCATTACCAACACCTGCAGTTAAAATAATTATTTCAAATGTTTTTCTTTTTAAAAGAAGGAGTAGTTAGCAGTAGACCTGTCTTGTTATGGTAAATTAACGTCTGCAGTTAATATGATTCCCCTTGGTTGTAAACATCCTGAATTAAAGCTCGTTATCTCCTTTAGAAGGTATGTTTTATGATTTCATCTGTTTTGGAGAGAGATAATTAAACATTTCACTGAAGTACAGGTTGGATGACTATGATCTTACTTCAGCCACTACAGAAATGATGGAATATTTTTACAGCAAATATTGTGAGTTTTTAATTAAAGCCTGTCCTTAAGTAAGGCAAGCATAACCAATGAAGGTAGTAAAAATGGATTAGACATTCTGAGATTGAAGAGAAGACAAGAGCTGCACATAAGGTTTGGCTATCTTGTTTTTATTTAAAATAAATAGGAAAATATTGTCTTAATCTTAAAAAACCCACCATTAATATGCATTGAATTCAAGGGTAGATATGAAAACCGGGAAAAAGTGCGTAATAAAAAGGATATCTCTGTGCCTTATTTTGACCTAGAGTTTGTACTGTAATTAACAATGGAGATACTCTTGGTTTATATCATAAGAATGGTTTTTCTGCATGCAAATGCTCTAAAAATATTAGGAGTTGAAGTATTCATTTTAGAATGTTATAACTTGAAGCTATTTCTATATGTCTTTTTTTACACCATGCATTGCAACCAGACCAGAGCTGATCAAGCTCTCAGTCCTGTGGTGTTTTCCTATGCTCTGTCAGAATTCAGCTCCATCAGTGTCAGCTCTCAGAATAAACTCTCTTAGTTTATGGATCAGAATAAGCTCAATCAACTTAACACCTGGTGCAAAATTGTTTGAAACCTTTGGTGACTCTGAGGCTAGAGTGGTTTAAGTCAGGTGAAGAAGCTGTTCCATGCTGTAAATTGTCTCCTAGGTTTCATGATGGCTTTATAGATTGTGGTACAGAAAACCATCAGCACTAATATTGGCTAAAGACTAATATCCGCTGTATCCAATGTCCCCTCTAACACTCCACTGTACCCTGCTGCTCATTCTTGTTCCCGTAGTGTGAAATAACGCGTCTTCCTTTGTGACTGTGCAGATGTTTGCTGGTTTGATGTAAAAACAGCGGACAAACATGGGGAAGAATATCTTCAGTGGCACTGCTTCTGAAGCCTTCTATCATCTGTACGAGTTTATCCTGCTTTTGGGAAATGTTCAAACCCACAGTGTTTGAATTTACCTCTGGATACCTAAGTCTGTTAATATTCTCACCATTACACTTTGTTTTCTGCAGACACTCCAGTGCAAAGTAAAATGTAGTCATCTAAGAAATTCAGAGACTGTTGGCACAGAAAAATCTTTTCCTCTAATGACGTGCCTAAAACTTCTCTGTTTTGGAAGAAAGATGCAAGAATTGCTGTAGTGAAATTAATATCTGTGTGTTTTTCTCCTCTGGGAATTTGATTTAGATAAAGCTTCCAGCAGAGCGTAGGCAACATTAAAAGAATTGAAACAGAGAAGCACATTTTTAAGTATTGCTGTTTCCCTCTTTTTTTCTGATGATGTTTTTGGTAATAGGGGGAGTTTGGAAGGGGTATCTGGGCAAGTTTCTTTACAATGCATGGAGCATTTCACTGATCTCCTTCATTCATTCATTCATTTCCTGACCACTGCATTCTGAGCAGCCACCCTCTTATTTAATCCTGCCTCCTGTTCTTACATCCATTTAACTGAATTGCTCAAGCCAGTCTTACCTTTGCAGGAGTTCTTAGTTTTCTTTAAGACCAGAGTAGCACTGTACACTTGCTCCCAGGGAATGCTTGTGAGTGATACCACAAAAATCCCTTCCTCAAAGATTGAGGGCATCACCCCTATTATAAACCAGCTGGTGCTGAGGACCAAGGTTAGCTTCTATCACCTGTGGCTGGGTCTCCCACATCACAGTGTGAACACAGCACTGTCAAGACTTGGGGCAGATCTCTGCTTTTTGCATTTAATTTTTTCCCTCTCAGTGAATTCCAGCCTGTGGTTCTTTGTGTGCTGGGCGCCGCAGAGCTGCCACTACAGGCACCCAAGATCTTCCAGTGTCGACTACAGGAAGCATCAATATTTTCTTTTAATGGAAAAAGCACAGTGATGATAATAATTAGGTAGACTGTATTTCAGGGTTAAAGGAAAACAATTTCTAAACCACAGCTCTAATTTAAGGGCTGAGGCTGGCATTATTCTTCTCAGTTCATTTAAAAACTGACTGGAGAATAGTGAAGGAGGTTATTAAAAGGAAGTAGTTAAAAGTTCAAGCCTCTAGGATTTACGTTCCCTCTACTGTGAAATAAAGCATTTCTTTCTGATTTTAGGAACTGTTTCAGCCAGTTGTCAACCTGAGAATGTACTGGCTTTTGAAGGGCATTTCTGATGCTTTATATCGAAGGTGACAGACATTGAATGCTTTCTCCAGCTTGTGTAATAGAGCTTTGCTCTTTTTAACTCACTTGTGATTTAACTGATGTGTGAAGGAACTTTAACACCTATTGCCCCCTATAAGCACTTACTAAAAAAAAAAAAAAGAACAAAAAAGAACTTGTTACTCACTTGTGGCTCACTTGAAAAGGATTGTTTTCTTTTTTTTTTCTGGAAATTCGGTTTAGAATAAAATTACACACTGAATCTACAGTATTTTTAAAAACCCACAAAAATTTTTGTGAATAGCTAATATTTTTCATCAGTAGAGTCTTTATTTGTGGATCAATTTAAGGTATAGTCTAAGATTATCGAAATTGGTGGAGGTTTGTAATGAGTAAAGACACATTCCATATTTGTGGTAACACAGCTGAACACCATGTACCTGAAACAGGACCTGAAATTTCAGAATAAGGGCAGGATGAGATGGAAACCAGCGGAATAGTCTATGGGAATGCATGTGCCTTGCTTTACTGAGATTTTTTTAAAGGGAAGTAGTCTTTTTAATTTGAATTTAAACTTGTTAGTGATCTTCCAGAAGTCTCAGTTGAGGAAATTGATAGCTTCCAACGCAGCTGAGCAGAACCCCAGGATTCTGCTAATATTGAATGATTTGAAAATGTTACTAATTCTTCTAAGATATAGTAAGATTTTAAAATCAGTGTTATCAGGGAAGTGATTACTGTGAAAGATTTACCTTGAACTTTTTGTGCTGTTACTAAACAATGACATCTGTTTAACGTCAACTACAGAAACTTGTTTTCCTGCTTCGTGAACACTACAAAATCTTTTCTAAGGTCTTGGCAAACAGACAGAAAAATGTGATTATGCATAATCCAACTGTATCTTAATCCCTGGCAAACTTAACTTTTCTAGCATAATTTTAATGAGATATTGCTAGCAGCTTCAGAACTGTTTAATTAGAATGTTGGCGTGATCCCTAGATCAAGAAAAGGTTTTTGGACAGAACAATGGTGTTTATTGTCTATGTTATTTTTTAATAAACAACCTTAGATCATGGGTGTGGATAAAGTGTTAGAATGCCTGTAGCATTATATAAAGTATATTTTTATTGAGAATACATGCATGTAATTTTTTCCTTAAGGTGTACCTTTGTGATGAGTACCTGAATATGTGACTGCTATGTGAGTGTTTATGTATGCCTGAGAGGAGTTGAATCAGAAGCTGCTTTCTAAAATCCATCCTTTTTAATGAGAATTTGTTTACTTGTGGATTGTTCTCATTGTATTTTTAAAATGTGAATTAAGGTTGGGAATATATGTGATAAGATTTTACCGATATCTTACAAACCAGACAACTCTGCTGAACATGCCCAGACTGTCTCAATAATGAGGCCATGGTGGTTGTGTATTATTCTGTCATTAATTACTAAAAGTACACTAATTGCTTCACTCCTGAGTCTAAATTTTAAAGAGAAGAGAAAAGTCCTTGTCCTGACTAACTAACTAAAATTCATTCTTTATTTGGCACTATATTAAAAAGGCTACAGCTAAGTCTTTTATGCTATCAGAAAATCAATTATTTCTTCACGGTTTTGTGCCGTACCTGTCTAGCATAATGTATGCCAGCCTGGCTGAGAGCACCAGCCTCCACCGCTACTTTTACTATTACAGTTTCTTATAGGCCCATATTCATTCCAGCGTTTGCCCCTAATGAACCTGCTGCATGTAGACGTTTCTGCAAGAAGGCACAATATGGCAGTACGTGGCTGCCATGCTTCAGCTGGCATCTGCCTTGAACTTACCGATCTGCAGTCTTTTGGCTCATCCTGCACAGTTTCATTTAAACTTTGTAGATGACAAGAACAGTCTGTAGGAAAAGTTTTGTACCCTGTTTTGTAATGCCTTTTTCTGGTTGCAAATATTGAAGTAAAGACAGGAAACACTATGAATTTTAATTTCCTTCTGGTTCTAGTTCTTCTCTGTTCAGACATATGGAGGAGGCTATTGAATATCTGATTCTGCAAGTTTCTCTGTCACTTGAAAGTATTGTTAGCAATGGAAAAGCCCTCTTACTTGCAGGACATTCTGCCCAGATCTTTACCTAAGCAGGATTCAGCTGATGGTATACACCTACTAAATACTCTTGCAAGCTCACTTCATAAAGTTTTAGAGCAGTGAGACTATGCTAGTTCCCAGGAGACAGTGCTCCACAGCAAAACATTGCAGAACTCATCTTTTTTTTTTTTTTTTTTTTGACTGTCCCATAGTTTTTTTTTTTTTTCTTTCCTTTACTTTTTTTTTCTTGTTCTTTTTCTTTTTTTTTTTTTTTTTTTTTTTTTTTTCTGGCCTATTCTATGGCTTATCCCTGTTGAATATTGTGTCTGCACCAGAACTTAAACCAGTCTAAATTTAAGCTGAAAGTTAAAATCCCAGGTTTCTTCCTTATTATTTACAGAGCAGAACATCTGCTGTTTCCTCAGGGAAGCAGAAATGGGTAGAAGTCTTTTCTACCTTTTAAGCTCAAGACTGCGGGAAGTACATAGGGATATCGTGCAGGTGGGAGCCCAAACTGCGAAAAGCATTTGTTGCCAGTATTTCAGGATGTCAGATCACAATGGGATTTGCCTTGCAGAAGCAAAATTCGCCAAGGACTAGTCAGGGCTTTTGTCTTCTATCTAGCATTCGACAGGAGACCTCTGAAACACCTGTCAGAAAAGTTTTTTGCAACTCATGGACAATATTCATGTCAACAGTGAATACACTGGTTCCCAAAGGTTTAGGAAGTTCAAAGATGCTCTCACAGTTATGAGAGCTGATAAAGGAGCTTGGACCATGGAGAAGAACTAGCCTACAGCTGGAAAGATTTGCATAAACCAGGGTTTTGTTGATCTAGATACCCTATAGGGAAGGATCTGGACAGGCTGGATTGACGGGCCAAGGCCAATTGTATGAGCTTCAACAAAACCAAGTGCTGCGTCCTGCACTTGGGCTACAACAACCCCGTGCAATGCTACAGGCTTAGGGAGAGTGGCTCGAAATATGCCTGGCAGAAAAGGACCTGGGGGTGTTGGTTGACAAGAGCTGAGTATGAGCCAGCAGTGTGCCTAGGTGTCTGTGATACTGAGTTGGACATACAGATATACAAGATGCACAAAGTGCGGTTATGGTCTTGTAATAAATCCACTTCCTGCAGGAAAATGTTTAAAATGGGTATCCTTGTAATCCAGTAAATACAGAACTGATGCCCCTACTATCAAAGCATTAGCTCTGTATTAAGCAAAGGGCACAGGCATCAGCAGGTCTGCAACTATCAGACTTGCTTTGTCTAGTCTGTTTTGGCTTGGTTAGAGTTTTGGTTTACTTTGCTTAGTTGTAACAGTAATTGTTTAATAACCCTGTGGCTCTCATCTAGTTTGTTTCAGTTCTGTTTACTTTTGTACAACTGTATAATTCCCATCATTAATAATTTTGGTGCTACAAGGCGTAACAGGTACTTGCGAGGTACAAGTGAGGAGGAAGGGAAAACTGTCAATAACCACAGACTGTGCCTCTGTCCTTAACATCACACTCCTGCTGAAGACCTCAGGGCTCTACCAGCTTTCCAAACCTTTTCCCACCTGACTTAATCTGTTGACCTTAAAACCAAAGGGAGTGTGGGGATAACACCAGAAAAAAAAGGTAAGGGCAGATTTTGAGGCATAACAACTTTTAACTGTAGTATAATTTTGTAGTATCAATATTTTTGTTTTGTATTTAAAGAGTTCCTATAACTATACTAATAGTTGTTTGTTGCATTTTGTTTATGCTTTCAGAGTTTTAAAATTAGACTAATGGTAAATTCTTCACTGGATTTTTATCCATAACAGGATGTTGGGTTTAACAAGATTTAACAAAGATGAATTCTTTTGCACTGATAGCAGAAAGATGCAAAATACTAATGCAAAGCGCTTTTACCATAGACGTGGTCCCAACAAAATACACTATTTTATTGTCTTGCTGAAGAGGTGTGACGAACCGTGTATCAGCACCATCCTGTTAAGCATCTTTCTGCCTAATTTCCAAAACTGGTACTTACAACATTGATTTCCAAATTTAATTAATGCTAGTGCACTTTTAAATAGGTATATTTAACTTCTTTGGCTTTTGGTGTTAGTGGTGTGGTGAGCAAATCTAGAGAAATCTAGAAGTCTTGCTGAGCTGATTTTCTTTGGAAGTTTTCTCTTATCCTGCCAACTTTGGTGAACGGTAACTGATTATCTCTTGCTGTTACAACAGCAATCACTTTTATTTATGTCCCTGCCTCTCCCAAACAGCAATTAATAAAGCTTAGATAAAACCCGCATAAGCCAATCCTGAGCTCACTAGCATGGATAAACAAAGTGTAAAAAGACATCTGTCTTTCTGCGTGTATCTGTGTATCTGAGTAAATACATGCAGAAATACAAAACGGGGTTAACAAGCTGCTCAGGTCTTGAATTTATTACATTTTATTAACTTGAGGGGAGGAAATGTAAGTTTTTTATGATACCACATGATGTGGCACCTCCAGGTTTCATAAGGATTTGAGAATATTATAAAAAGAAGCCCTGTGAATTCCAGGTGTGGAGAACACCTGTATTTTGTGCTTGTAGAAACCTATGACATCTCTACCTCATATCAAAATCTCAGTGTCATGGTAGAGTCAATACACTTATCCACACTAATTACTTCAGCACTAAACCTAGGCAGAGAAATGTATTTCCATGAAATTATGCAAATAATAGCTAGAGATCTGCACAGGAAAGGGAAATGTATTTAGGAAAATAAGAATATGTTTCAAGATTTTAATAAATGAAGTAATTCCATTTTGATGATGTTTGTTTCTAGAATTTGACACAAGTTTTTAGAAAATACTGAGCAGAGAAATAAGGAAAAATGTTTCTTCTGAAAATGAACTAGAGAAGTTCTTTTAAACAAAAAATCAAAAAGTTCTTTTAGGAAATTTGGGGGAAAAATGTTGTTTTCAGTGTCTTGACAAGTGGAAAATCTATGCTGTTTGTTATGTAAATGGTGATCCATGTTTACCATTGAAATGAAGAGGCTCGCTTCTAGCTTGAATTTATCTTATCTTTCTGACATGAGACATTTGTATGTCTACACTACACTAAACCTCTTATTTTTTTTAACTAAGGACTCTTAAGCATCTGTTTGATAAGAGAACAAACTGTCTTCTGCTGTAAAGTTTGCAAAGCACTCGCATACACTTTTCAGTCTCTTCGGAATTCTTCCCAGCTCTCCAGTGTTTTTAAAATCATGACAGACAGGATACAGTATGCCAATATCTATCTCACCAGCTCCATATATATCTCGTCTGTTTGGCTACTGACTCCTACCTTTTTTATTTACCAGTGCCTCGGGTAAAGCCCCTGGTTGCAACATCAAATTTAAGGTCACACTTAGTTATTCACCACAAACTCCAAATCCTGGAACTGCTTTATCAGGGTAAGAGTCCTTCCATTCCTACCTGTATAGTACTTCCTTCAGTACTTCCTAGGGAAGCTTTTTGACCTTGACAGTTTTACTCTTCAGAGCATAATCACAGCTACCATGGAGAGTTTTCTATTCCAGTCTCCAGTTTTTACATGCAGTTTGTTTATGAAGTATTTTTTTGTGTGTCTTAAGGTATATTAATCAATGTCTTAGCCCAGGATTGTGTCAGCGCAGTATTAGGTAATTAGGAAATATTGAGCAGAGGAGATGTCCTTCGTGAACCTTGACTAGATCATTAGTCATTAATCTTCAATCCTTTATAAGGTTTAGTGGGATAGTTTTGGACTTCGGCATACTACGAAATTTCATTTTACTGCACACCTTACTGGAGCAAAATCATTTTGTAATTTCATGTTTTAGAAGGTTCTATGTTTGTTCATTTTCTCTCACTCTCTGTAGCCTGATCTTCCAAAAATATGCAGCTAGGCTAAATTTTTTGACATTGTGAGTAGTTCCTTTAATATGCTTGCGCTCTGCTGACTTTACATGGTGGCAGATTTGGCTAAACAAGCGTATAACTGAGGATGCTCAGAGGAGCCTTTTCTTAAACATTCCAATGTCTTAATTTTATTTGCATTTTCCGCTAATGGTGGGTTTATAAAAGGAAGTTATAGGAATATAAATATATATATAATTTAT
>NW_010413365.1:9936-12342 GCF_000710305.1 Buceros rhinoceros silvestris | reverse complement strand
ATAAAATATTTTTTCAAAAGCCTCACTAATGTCTTAAATTGGCCTTGTTTGTTTAAAGTATACATGAACTTCCTTGAAGCATACATTTAAGGGATACCTTTTTTAAAGTGTATGCCATTATCTGGACTGATAAAATGTTATTTATCTCATGAGAGGAGAACCTGAAATTACATTTATGCATTTATGAGAGAGACGAACCCTATCCTGTTTTCTTGGACTGATTGCTGACTCTTAAATCTAAAGATTATATTTTTAATATTAAGATTGCTGAGTCATTCTTGGAGATGATCTTACAGCAGATGCATGTAGCCGATACGTTTCTGCCATAACATTACACAATTTTTTGCCATATTTTCTGTGCTTGTCACCTACTCTGTAGCTGCCAAAACATTTGGCTAGGATCCAATTTCTTGGAAGACGTATGCAATGAAAGCTTCTCCAGGGTTATGCCGTTGCTGCTGTTAAGTGAAGGGGCCGTGTAACATCTTTTCCAGATCTGGCTTATTGTTTCTCCTCATTTGTTATTGCATTATCAACTTCTATCTGGGAGACATCTTCTTCTTCTTTGGTTACTCCCTAATCACAGCACTGTTTTGGCTTTCAGAGAGGGCAGCTGCACTGACACTTGTTTAGTATCCATGACAGCCAGCACAACACGGTGGCTGTCTTTCAGCTGCTCATTGGAAGCACGGCTACCTTAGCTTTCCAAACTTTAACCCACCAAAACCACTGATGTCACTCAAAGCAGATACAGAAGAGTAAGAAGTTTGCAATGGTCACTCTCCCATTGTGTCTCTATGCCTCAGTTTCCCCCTCTGAAACCAGGAGTTTCAAGGAATTTCTGTGGAAATTGTAAGTCACATGTAACATTTTCATTGCATGGAGTAAAGCAGTAGTTAAGTGCTTATGCTCTAGAACAAAGTGGCTATATGAGTGGTTATTTTTGCCATGTAGCAGAATTTTAAGGAGGCAAAATTCCATCCATACCAGTGTGTGGCAGAGTATCAGCTTTCAGTCCAGAGGCCATGCAAAGAACATGGTCATTCAGTGGAACGAGTTCGCTCTTTAATGGAAAGTAATCCATTTCAGAGAAACATCACATATAATTTGGTGCAATTGAATTTCATCTTTAACCTTTTACTATGATTTGTGTGATTAGGTCACCAGAGGAAGTATTTTTGAAAAGCATGATTAAACACTTTAAGGAAATAATTTCTATCTTCAAGCACCTTGTGTAACTGCACTTTTCAAGTGTTTGTCCTTCCTCTTCAGCCTGGCAGCATCAAAATGTAGAAATGCCCTTTGAAATGCTACTTTATTTTTTAAATGTGAAACAGGTGAGAACAACTGAAGCTACAAGTGAATTGTAATTTTTCTGATACTGGATTTCTTCAGTTTTTACTCCATAATTTGAACTACGATAGCTGTTAAACACATTGTTACTCATTGTAATCATACAGTAATAAATCTAATTTCCGTGCAGTGTATCTGCTGCAGCTTACCATTTTAAAACTAGTATCTGAAATTATAGTCAGTAGCTAATGCCTAAAGAAACACAGACACCAGGACATAGTTCAGAAAAAAGTTGTTTTTGAATCAGCTCAATTCTTTGTGTAATACCTTTACCTCTATAAAGAAACTACATTTCTGAAGAGAATGCTATGCTCTCCAGACACACCGTCCCCTGTCAGGCTTCTGGCGTCAATGCCAACAGGTAATAAGATCTACAAACTATTCCAGTGGCGGGCAGGTTGTGACCCACCGAAGTTCACCAGTTCACTGGACAGTGATTAACATTTAAAATGTATGCAAGCTACTTTCCTAATTAAAGTTCAATCGTGTAAGGCTTTGGACCTGTTCATTGCTTCTGGAAATAATCAGAGAGGAGAAGCAGGATGCTTATTAGCAGAAGTCATTATCATAAAAGGCCAAATTCAGCACATCTCCCTTCCATATCTTCACCATGTTGGCCAGTCATGAACAAAGACAGACACAGGTCACAAAATCCGGGTGTGGATTGGGGATATCCAGTTCCCCTGGTTCACTGAAGCTTGTTTCCATCTGGTAGTTGAAATTTGTTCCTTATGACTGAAGGATCTGGTTGCAGACCTGATGTTAGCTTCATGTTTAAACATCAACGCAAAGTTAATTTTCCTCTAAAATTTGCATAGCCTGTCACTGTTGAATGTCAATGAGTTCAGTTAATAATTTTAGTGTTAGGTATGTAAAGGAAGCTTAGCAACTCAAGTCTAATCCCTGAGATGTACACTCTAATCTAGGATATCTCGATCGCTTATCATCCGTACTTCTTTATATGACTCCTATCCAGCTATACTCTTCCTCTCAGTATCTCTCTGCATGCAACCAACATCACATAACCTTTCTTCTGCTGCTAATGTTGGGGAA
>NW_010413365.1:1662-9806 GCF_000710305.1 Buceros rhinoceros silvestris | reverse complement strand
TAGTTTGGTGAAGAGTATTTGGTAAATTGAGAAAGGTGGGTGTCGCAGGTTAAACAAGGGCTATCAGCACCGAAAAGGGCTGCGACTGCCTGGGGGTTTTCTGGTAGATAAAACCCAACAAAACCACACCAAAGTGGAAGCTTTTAACAACTTGTTAGGCCTGAATGCAGGCTTTGTTTGGGCAAAGGAAAAGACAAAATACAGACCATATATGAAGGGAGAAACAGGACTGAAAAAGGGAGAGAGAGAGATAGAGGGAGAGATTAATAAGTAAACAAATAAGCATATGCAGTTACAATATAAAACCTCCCGATTGAAACCATATCCCCGCTTACAAACAAAATTCCCACCATATGGTTTCGCCAGTGTGGGGGAGGCGGGGGGAAGGAAGAGTTTCTAGTCCATTCCCCTTCCAAAAAGTTCTCAGTCTAAGAACTTTCTCCTGAAGCAAACCTTTCATGCAAATAAAACATAGACCCTTTTCCTCAGAGCAGCTGAAGAGAACTTTCCTTTGCCAAGGGCAGGTTTTCCAGACTCACCCTCCATCTGGGCTATGGGGCCGGCCGGCGTCCCAGGGAAATGCCTGCAGATTCCCTCACGGCGCCATCGATGCCTGTTCCTCCGTGCAGAAATAGGAGCGTATGGCTGGATTGATCCCTGGCCATGGCAAAACAGTTCACACACCACCCCTGCAGGGAACTAGCAGAAACGGAAAAGATTCTACCTATTTCGCAGAAGGAGTCTTTTACTGCTTCAGAGAAATCGCAGGTAGCCACAGACATTGCTTTCTCTCCCTGACGAAAAGTTCCTCCAGTCCTGGGGAGTGAGATTCAAAAGTCCCGGGCGGCACGTTTGAGTAACCGTGGTGCAAACAAGGTAGAAAGGCAGGAAGGAAAGAGGAGGGGAAGCAAAATGCTGGCAAGTGTCTAGACACGCCCCTTTTTAAGGGTTCATTTGGAGAGGCATGTCCTCCTTCCCAGAAGTGTGGGAAACCTGCAGCTCTCTGGGAAAGAGCAGGTTGCCGTGTTCAAACTGGGACAGTGGGTAGAGCTATTTTTTAAAGTATCTGTTCTGCAGTGCAGAATTAATATCATTAATGTCCCCTAATTTTCTTTATCTCTATGTCTTATCTTTATGTCTATGCATGTTTACAATGATACAGATTAGTTCCAAATTCAGGTCCCAAAGTTGAGTTCTTCATGTCACTGTACAGCATGGCAGAATGTTTCATAAATCATGGTTTGTCTGGAAAAATGTTGAACTTGTTTCTATGTCATATTGTGTCATATTGCTTCACTGTGAAACTTATGAAGAACACATTTCTGCGTGGCACTGAGGATCATTGCTACCCAGTTAACTCAATAACATCTGGGGATATTTAGCAGTTAAAGAAAATTAATTGTGACATTTGAATTCTCTTATCTTACTATATCCCTCTGCAAGGTATCTACTGTATGGGACTTTTATTATCATCTTTTATGAAAGTGACTGAATACCTGAGAGGAAGAAGCGTAAAGACAGATGTTTAATCTTCTTGCTCCTTTCTTATTGATAAGTTCATGTAAAGGATTTGAAAAGTCCCATGAGACAATTTAGAAAAGGGAAGGAGCTTGGGCTCAGTGCCCTGACTGCCACACCTTCACTTAGTAAATCACTGCATTTTCACTGCCAGCAGTAAAAGAATTCGTGATAGCCTTGCTCCTTTCATAATAGGGCTGGCGTGTATACTTGTAAGTCAGTACACTTCAAGAACATAATGCATGGCTCCATAAATGGCTTTGTGATAACTTGTTTGCGGGATATTAAATGTTATATATCAGGACCGTTCATAAAATGTTCTTCATATTTATTATGATTGTTGCATTGAAAAAGAAGTGATAAAAAGGGCAAGGAGCAAAACTTTATTCTGCAATACACACAAAGCTACACAGAACACAAGGACAACGAATGTCTTCTCAGATATCCTTTTGTAAGGTCAGTGTTTAAAAGCCCAGCTTCCTTCACTATGATGATAGGATGAATTTACTCCCTATCTTTGTTTTGGACAGCTGAACTTGAGAAAGATGGAAAGGCTGGAGGTGGGAAACAACTCTCTGACAGTAAGGCTCTTGGAAAGTTACATCAGTTTGAAAATCCAGAAATTACAGAACTTGTTTTCAAAAAGATCTTTAAAGTCAGTTTCCTCACAGTTATACTGAACCTTAAATATTCCACTTGGACAATCACCATATAAAGCAGCAAGTCCAACTTCACCACTCATTCACTCTTTGCAAACAAGATTATCTATAAGAAATTCCTTCTGAGTGCATGCATGATCCTCAGGGTTAATAATTGGCCACAGTGTTAGAGCACCAGTCAGTCATGAAATATAGCACTACAGAAACAATAGTCAGCAGGGTGATGTTTTATTTTGACAAAGAACAACAAAGTCTGAAAGTCTGTCTTTCAGTTCCGTTTATGCAGGTCTCAAGCAAGAGACTGCTGAGGATCTGATGTGGTCTGTGTACTCTGTCACCAAGAGAGACAGGATGGAGTCTGTCCCTCTGCTCAGCCCCTGCTGTGGATCTTGCCTGTTGGCTTTGCTGATTTTAACAGATGATAGGCTTTCAACTTCAAGCCTGATAAAACTCCCCTGCTCAGCACACACATACTGCTGCTATTAGGGACGTAAACCTTGTCAGCTTCTCTGGCAAGATTGACAGCAAGTGCCAAATACAGGACGTCTTCCTAATGAGACTGGCCACCAACTCATTTCGACAGGAATTTTGTTTCTGTACAACCCATCCCCATGGCAACTGACTATTGTGCCGTGCAACACATGTATCTGATGGTGGCTAAATTTTGATTGTTTCTTACCCAAGTTTGATGCGAAAGGGAGACCATCATCTTCTATTTGGTGTTCTTTTACAAGAAAAGGTGCAGTAATTCTTCCTTATTAATACACAAAATAGACAAAAGATCTGATAAAATGTGTCAGATCATTGCTCCATTAGAGATTTTCTATGGCTCCAAGTTGGTATCTAAATTACAACCTTGGCAAGCAGTTGCTAATTATGGTGCGTTTCCCTATTAGCAGTTGTTTTTCTCATATTTTCAGCAAATGTTAATTGTGTACTGAGGGACTAAGCCAAATCTGTTGCCAGGTGTGACACTGTAATAACGTTCTTTTAAAGAATGAGACCACTTAATCGTAAAGAGGAAAGTGCTTGGTCTTCCATTTGCTTTCTTCAAAATCTTTGCCATCATGGGTAAGTTGGTTTCTGCAACCGCTGATGACAGAGGAAGACATGTTCTGCTGTCATTAATGTTAGCAGCTGTCCTCAGGTGTTTGACAGTTCCTCTGCCACAGCCTCCTTCTCTGGGGATTATTTGCCTGCATGGTATCTTGTCCGAACAGGGCTGCTGCTTGATGCTTTCCTTGCCCAGCTACAGAGTGTGGTGTTTGGTAGTTGTTAGATGGTGCAGTTGTGAAAGATGTGGGGTCCAATCACCCACCAATTACTCACTGTTAGCACAGACTCTTACTGGCTGTATATTGACATAATTCAGAAGTGTGGTGAAAAGGCAGATCTAATTCCTTTGGCCTTGCTTTGTCAGTCTTGGAAGGAAATTTTTTATTTTAGAATCCATAAATTAAATTTAGCTAGCATAGCCTTTTATCATTTGGTTTGGCAATGAATGCTTATATGTTTACCCATGTAATTTTCATTATCAGATATTTTGTTTTTCTTTCAGGAGGAAGGTTCATACAGTACACATTTAATGCTCAGAAAGGATATAGGATAGCTATAGTAGGGCCAAGAGCCTTGATGTGATGCAGCCTGCTCACATCCCACGTTTCCCATCTAACAATACCCTACTCCTAGAGTCTACATATCCTTCCTGGTTGCCATGGTATCTGAGCAATTGACAAGGGGGCTTTGTGCATTACGAAGACTACAAGGCCCTTCTAGTTGGCAGCAACAGGGGAAAAGCACATGTCCAGAAGAATCAGAGGTCTCCAAAATGAGTCACAGACCTCCAGATTACGTGCCACTTGTTCTGGCCCCAGGAGCATCCGTGCAGTCCTCATGGCAGAGAGATCTCCTGTTAGCCTGCCCTGCTGTAAGTGGGTTAAAAACAAATTCATGCAAGGAGTCAGGTCACAAGAATGTTCTGTAGATATCAGAGAAAACTTTCTATCTCTCTGATCTGAGACTCTATGTTTAGGAGATAGTGCCACGTACAACATGTAATGTTTGCATCATTAAAAATTAAATTGCATAAGTGTGTTTACTCAAACACAGGCCATGGCAGTATATCTACTTGATGCTGAACTACTCTATGTCAGAGAACAATTCAATAATCAATGCTGCAATACTTTTGCTGTTTAGAGCAAATCTAATGGGAGAAAGAAATGGCATTGCTTCAAATGTGTTGTTTGTTGCTGGCCTAGGGAAAAAAGAAATAGTTGAAGAAATTTTTGTGACCAGTATCACAGTCCTTAGATACTCAAAGGAAGCAAATACATGTAGTGTGAAAACGTGTCTGTAGTATTATTATTAAATAAGTGTCTGCAGTATTATTATTAAATAAGTGTCTGTAGTATTATTATTAAATTTAAATTACATTTTCAGCCCAGCACAAGAACCAAATGCAGAGACCATTGCTGTTGAGTTATCAAAGTAGGTTGTTTTATTCCCCTCCACCGCCCCCGCCAGGACAGCATGTGCACAACAGATCAGTCTAAGAGCCATACAATGTCTAAATTCATACTGCGCCACTGGTTCTCATTCCCTCCTCTCAGTTATTTACATCAAAAGAAACCAAGACATTTTGCTTTTCACTCCTGCATGTATTGAAACAATGCTTCACAGACCAGGTTAGTTCCAGTTTCCTTCCTCATACTTGCACTTGGAATATCTGCCCCAAGAAGAAATGACCAAGTATGGGTCTCTATAGGAGGTCCCTATTCCGGTGACGTGTGCTGAAGTTTGAGTTTTCAAAGCGGGGATATGCAAAACAGAAGGAAGGAGAAAGAAAGCTCCGGAAATGACAATTACTTGTTAAGTATAAAAAATTGAGAAAATAATCAAGACAGATGACCAGATTTAGTAAAAGTAAATCTCACCATTAAAAACTAATTAAGCATTTGCATTTCAGAGGTTACTTTCTGTGCAAAAGTTTGGGGAACAGCAGGTTGACAGTGAAGATTATTGACTGTAATTTGCTGAGGGTTTCTAAGTAAGTTATGTGCAATATATGGAGTATTCACTCAGCTATGCGTAGCTGCTTTATTATTCTTTTAAGTGAGTAATTTATAACTGTTCTCGGAGATCTTTTATCAGCCACTTATCTCCTTCAGCTGGTCTTGTGATATGGCGGGATAAAACGAATTGCTGTTTAATACTATAGCAATTAATCAGACCAGAACAGCAGGAGAATAATGACTGCCTTAATGGCTAAATATTTTACGTTTGGCAACAAAACTGCAACTCAAAGTACAAGGATTTTAACCTTTATCTCTCATCTGAACTCTGAAAAATGTTGGTGACAGTGTGAACTACAATATGTTTGCTGCATATTGTAGTTGTTGGTAACTGAACAGAACCATTGGTTTTAGTGGAAAAAGTTCCTTGTTCTCTAGCCACTTCTCTATCCCAGACGTCCTATGGTATTGCCAAAACTTTAATCCATCACATGGGTTATATTCCTAAAGCTTTGTCCACTATTACAACCTTTAGACCAATTAAAGTGTCCTTTTATGGATCTCAACTGCTAAATGATAACTGTGTGCTTGTCATCACTGACTAGAGCAGCAACAGAAAAACTGCAAACCTATCACTTGTGTGCATCCATTCTCCTTATTTTTCTGCACCATAGTCAGGGGTTTCTTTGTATCTCCATAACCCCGTAAAGTTAAAGAAGTTAAAGTAAAGAATGCTGAAAGGAGAAAAAAAAATATCAACATTGAAACGCACCCCACAAATGTACTGCACACTTACTATTAGTTTTCCATAAACATTGTGTATTCTTCAGGGTGAGAAAAAAATATGTGAAATGTGTCACAGACAGAGCAGTATACCTTCATGCACATATTTCTGCAAGAAAGACTTCATCAAGATTTTGCAACTTTTTCATCATCAAATGATTTTTTTAGGCATGTGTTACACGTGAGTAACACCAGGTACAGCACACTTTCCCTGTATTTACAATGTCTACGTTACTGACATGAAAGTATTTCCTTCAGATTTTTTTATTCTGCTATATTACAAAAGTACAGAGGTCTGTGACCCTGCTTCACAACACGGGCTCTGTTAGTGAAACTTACTTGCAAGTATCTTTTTGGACCAGGAATATCCCTTTGCTTTACAATTTTGGACCCCTCTATCAGCTGCCTTCCAGAAATCTGTACCTCTGAATGATTTTTGTGGCAAAGCACAGTTTTAAGTCCAGCTTGCTCTCATATATTCAGCTCATTGGACAGGGAGACTGGCTTTTCTGCTGTGGATCACCTGCTTACCATGATGTGTGTGCTGTCTTTAAACACATCCTTGCGCTTGCTGTGTTTTTAGGTGGAATGCAGTACTCCATACTCTCAGCGTTTTCCACCCAAATTAACTCACAAATAGGAAGAGTATCAAGAGCTTCAGCGGCTTCGGATCTGCTGTATTATATCACTATGCAGTTTGTCTGAATAGGACTTGTTCATTGACTTGTGAAAGTCCTGCCTATCTTGCACATTCTGCCCTCTGCATTCCCCAGGAGTTTCAGCTCTAGATGTCTTTTAGCTTTTTAGTTGTACTCTTCCAGATTTGCCTGACGCCTACTAGCATATGCTGCTCAGTGATCACTTAAGAGAAAAGGAGTGCATTGTAAGCTGTATCATTATTTATGTGATTTCTACTGAGTCTTGAAAGTTGAGCTTGTTAGTAAGACAAAATTCTTGTTCCAGAATCTTACTGAAGGTATGGATCCCCAAAGTGAAGACAGAGGTTATTCTGCCTGAATCTGGTGAAAGGTTGGACTTGATGATCTGAAAGATCTCTTCCAACCAGATGATTCTGTGATTCCATGATTCTGTATCTGTGTTGTGCTATTTTCCCTTGGTGATAGGTCATGACTGCTTTTGAGCTTCCTTTAACAGTTCCTCAGACTGTTTGAAGCTGTAATTTGAGCCTAGTGAGAGATTAAATATTTCCTAACAATGTAGTGATAAGAACTTGTGAAGACATTTGAAAATTCCAAATCTTACTTTCTCACCTTACATGTTGATGCACAAAAAGATGCACATAGGGCATTAGGCAGATGTTTGGTTGTCACATCAGAATAAACTACATCTTAGTCTTTTCTAGGTGCAAGGTGAATATCTTCTGTAACCATAGGTCTTCTCAGCTTCTTGAAATGTCAAACTGTGACTCACTCTTTCACTGCTGCTTGATTGAATGTGGGGTGAGTGGTGGACATTGTCTACCTGGATTTCTCCTAGGCTTTCAATACAGCTTTCTACAGCTTCCTCTTAGAGAAACTGATGCATTATGGTCTAGACAGGTGGTCTGTGTGGTGGGTGGGGAACTGGCTGATAGGCCACACCCGGAGGGTGGTGGAAATTAACTCCCATTCAAACTGACAACCTGTCACAAGTGGAGTCCCTGGCAGACCAATACTGGGCCCAATGCCATGTAGTATCTTCCTAAGTGGTCAGGATGATGGGATCAAATGCACCATAACAAATTTTGCCTATGATACCAAACTGAGTGGGGAAGTGGACACTTTGGAAGGGAGAGCCATCCTGCAGGAAGACCTGGATAAGCTGGAAGTATGGGCTAAAAAGAACTTGCTGAAGTTCAACAAAGTCAAATGTAAGGTCTTACACCTGGAAAAATATAATCCAGGAGTGCAGCACAGACTGGAATCTACCTGGCTGGGGAACAGCTCTGTGAAAAGAGACGTGGGGGGTCCTGATGGACAACAAGCTCAAGAGGAGTGATCAGTGTGCTGCTGCAGCAAAGAGAGACAGTAGGATGCTGGGTTGCGTCAACAAGCGCATCACCAGTAGAGACAAAAAAGTCGTTATCTCACTCTACTCAGCGCTTGTCATGCCACACCTGGAATACAGGGTTCATTCTGGTTCCTGTATGAAAAAGATGTGGACAGGCTGGAAA
>NW_010413365.1:0-1034 GCF_000710305.1 Buceros rhinoceros silvestris | reverse complement strand
GAGTGGTGGGCTACCTTGCCTAGATTATGATTTTGCCAAGGCAGTTTGGACTAGCTGATCCTTGAGGTCCCTGTCAACCTGGAATTCTATGATTCTATGAATCTTTATTAAGGCCACACTCAAATTAATTTTAACAGAGGTTATATTATGCAGGATTAGACTCCCTATTTGTCTTTTTTTTTACCAGACTGTGTAGTATAAAGAACATTTTTATCAGTACTTTTCAAGATCCATAATGTATTCTTTTTCTGTGTTCGCAGTATGCAGCAGAATGTAATAAGGTCTCATTTTATGCTTGGAGTAAAAAACATCCTAGACTTCTTGTAACTATTATAGTGCAAAATAAAATTATTACAAACAACTGCTAATCCTGTTGGTCTTTGATTACAATCAAGTGTTTTATAATATTATAATCTGGCTCTGCTATGAATGTCAGGGTAATTTACTTTGAACTATAAATGCTCAGATAAGAATATTCTTAGGTTTTGTTTATTCTCTTATATTCTGCTCCTCCTTTTAACTTTTTTTTTTTTTTTTCCCCCAGTTTCAGGGAAGCTTCTGGCTTTATTTCTCCAAAATCAGAATGCGTTTACAGAGGCTCTCATTTCCATAGATAAATGTTGCAGCAATAGAGGAAGAAACATTCTGTTGAGAAAGTGTTCTTATATTATCTGCAGCAGAAAATATATTGGCCAAGAGAAACTTCTCCCTACCATGTGTCACGAAAAAGGGGGGCCAGGAAGATGTATGCAGCTGGCTATTAAAATTCCCGGCCTGGAAGAGAGGTTTTTCTAAACCCTTTATAGTTTGTCCAGCCCACCAGCGTCCCAAGAAAGACGAGATCCTGGCGGCCAACCTGCCTACCACACTCCTGCTAGGGAGAAGGGGAACCCCCACCAGGTTCTTTACAACTTGGCCAGCCTGCCAGTCACGCACCGGCAGCGTCACTGAAGCCAAGTCCCTCTTGGTAGCCCACAAGATTGGTGGATATTCGCCTAACCTGTTCAGGGCCCCTCACTGGCAGCACCCGACGG
>NW_010413364.1:197940-202384 GCF_000710305.1 Buceros rhinoceros silvestris | reverse complement strand
GTTCCTCCATGTTGAACCCAGGACAGTGCTGTTGAAGGCGGCAGTGGAGCCCCGTGAGTGAAGGGCAGTTTATGGAGTATGAGGCTGTGAAGGCTCTGCCTGAGGCTGCAGGGAGCACAGACGGGACCTCTGAGAAAAGGCTGTCAGAGAAATGATGCAGAGCGCTCCCACTTGTAGGTATATCTGTGTGCACGTTGCCCTAGTCTGCACTTCTGTAAAGTGTCTCATTTCACTCTTATTCCCGCTGTGGTTTTGGCTCACTGTGTATCTTCAGAGGGAGAACAACCTGTAAGCAGAGGGAACAGGTTAGCTGTGCTTGTGCCCTTTCCCCAGAGCTAAGGCCCACTGATGATGCTGAAACGATGATACTTTTTTTACATCTGACACACAGCTCTGAATTACTAATTACATTTCCTCAGGAGGCTTCATGTGGTGTGCGCCCTCCTCCTGCCAGGAATCCGCAGCTCAGAACCCAGGTAAACCAGGTTTTTAGGTGACAAACGCCACATGGAACATGAGTAGCATAGCAAGCTGGGAGAGCTCTGTTCGAGCAAAATGCCACTACGTGTTATACAAAAAGAGATTAGGATTGAAAGGTACTTGCTGTGCTGCTCTGGAATGGCTAATTAGCTGATGCATATCCAGTCCAAAGTACTGTTAAGGAAATCAGACCTAGGAGGTAGGTGTGAGTATTGTGTAAGTCTCCCCAAGAAGAATTCTTAGACTAGACTGAGCTTGCTAGACAGAAATAGTAAATTTAGTAATCATAAGGAGACATAAATATTCCTGAGACTATGGCATTTCTGTTAAAATCTTTTCTTTTCAAATTCAAAAATATATCCTGAAGATATAAGTACAAACCTCTATTACACTTAAAAAATAATTTCTTGCGTCAGACAAAAATCAGCCAAGGAAAAGCTTTTTTAATAAAGCCCCTTACAAATATTTTTTTTTCTTTAAAGGTTGTTTTAGCTACCATTTTCCTTTGACCTCAAGGAAGTTGGGACATGGTTTAGAGCTGAGGGCAGAGCGTTCATGAGCAGCAGATGAACCCCGTGTCTTATCGCATACCTCCAACTCCGTTCAACAGGATTACTTAAAGTCGGACTCGGTTGGACCTGTCCTTTCTCTATGGCTCTTCCATTTCTCTTTTCTTTATTTCAGAGTAGGGGCACTATGTTAGGAGAAAAACATGTCTCAGTAGGGCAACTCTCTTTATCAGGAGTTTTTTTCTCTAATGTTTTCACGTAGATTCACACTACACTTTTTTCTAACACAATGACTGTTTTGTCATGCCAAATAAGTTTTCCAACTCTTCATCTTCCTTTTGGGAATGCGGGCTAAACTGTGGAACAAAGGATCTGCTAAAAGACAGGCATAGCGCTTTCATTAGGAGGACAGGGAGGTTTTGAAGTACACTCCTGAAGTCAGCAAACCAGGCAGCAAAGAGAGCTGCCTGTTACAATGTGCTGCAGAGCTGAGACTAAACCCAGATGAAATATTATGCTTTTTAGTCACTGGTCCTGCTCCCAAGCGATGAAAGGGATCTGATGACTTTCTCCTGAGTCAGAGATTTCATTGCGCCTGAGAAAGGGGTGCCTTGGTTATATAAATGGCAATTAATTGAAGTACCTCAGAGCCTGGGAAACTCCAGAGCAAAGACCTCAGGCCTTTGTAGGTGGCATGCAGGAGCTGTCAATCAGGAAAAGTATAACTTTTCTTCCTTCGAAGCTGCAATTGTTCCTGTTAATATATTTATTTCTGAAATCATACATCCAGCTCCCAGAGGCTCAAAGATGATGTGCAATACCATTCAAAAACCAAACCCTCACGTTTGAAATGCACAGAATGTTATGAGGAAACCCTCATCAAACTAGAGCAACCACGCTTGCTGTTTTGCCTGAAACTGTCTCTATATCCCAGATGAGAGCTCTTCCCCACGCTCATCTTCTAAAGATGTAAGACCTACTTTAGAGAATGACATTTCCGAGCATGGAGGGCAGAGCTATGAGAAGCCCTCGGGATACTGGAGTGGGTTCAGATTCCTCTCTCTACTGAGTTTGTTCAGCCGTGCTCTATCTACAGTCTATACCGTTAATTAATGTGTGATAGATTAGTAACTCCCAAATAGGAAATCATGTTTTCGCCACAGGCTATAGCAGAAGTGCACAGGGTCTTATTCTGACATTCCTTGTGCTGATAAATCCTGAGAGTAACTCTGCTGAGTCTAGCAGGCTGGCAAAGTCAACAGAGCTAGCAAAGCCTCCCGTCACCCTCACGTCTGAGTCAGCCGCTACCGACACACACGCGTGCACTATACTTGGTCTCAATCTTTTTGTTTAATGGGATGAAAAATAATAACCAGCCAGGGAAAAGCATAGCTAAATTAGAGTGAAGCAGTCTGTCTGGTGATACCCTGTAGCAGCTTTAGTTATTTTTTCTTCATCCTTGCAGAACTGTCTCTTTTGAGCAGCTCTTTTGTCTCTTTGGTGGCATTGATGCCAGCCTCTGTTCAGTCAAGGACTTTTCAGCTTGTGCTCTGTCGGTGAGAAGGCTGGAGGGGCACAAGAAGTTGGAGGGGACACTGCCAGGACAACTGACCCAAACTGGCCAAAGGAGTATTCCATACCACAGGACATCAGGCCCAGTATATAAACTGGGGGGAGTTAACTGGGAGGGCCGAGCAGTGCTTGGGGACCAACTGAGCAGTGGTCAGTGGGTGGTGAACAATTGCATTGTGCATCACTTTTGTCTTGGTTTTATTTCTCTCTCTTTTTGTATTCTTCATTTTCATTACAATTATTATTGTTCTAATTGTTACTTTATTTCAATTGTTAAACTGTTCTTATCTCAACCCATGAGTTTTACGTATTTTCGATTCTCCTCCCCATCCCACCAGGGGGTGGGGAGGAGTGAGCAAGCGGCTCTGTGGTGCTTAGGTGCCAGCTGGTGTTAAACCACAATACTTGCAAAAGCAGTTTACAAATTAGTAGAAAAACATAAACTAGTGGTGGTTACCTCCTAAAGCTCTTCTGTTAAACAGCACAAGTTATACTGAGGACAGGAGAAGCTCAGCTGCTTTGTGAAAGCAGAATTATCATACCAAAAGGAGCTGTGCTGGTTGTGTATAAATAGTGTTTGGTTTAAAATCTTGGGAAAATGCAACCCTAATTGCAAGTCCACCCACTGTTGGGTGGACAGAGAAGAATTGTGGATGAGCAGACCTTTGAGACGCGTGTTTAAGCGTTATGCTTAACCCAATTGTTCCTCACAAAATAGATTTGTTTGTACCAAATCTGAAGGTTGGAATCGAGTACAGTGTGGTTGCTTGGCTTTTTTTTTTCTGGTGAGGGTTTTTCTAAAAGGTCAAACTACATCACTACTATGCCTGTGTTCTGCAGTACAGTCAGCCTGTAATTTTGCCTTCCTCAGTAAAAACTCAACACTTTTGGCTTTCTGTACACCCAAACTTGAATGGTGTCTCTGCCAGAGGGTGGAAACCCGTTGATTTTAGTGGGGTACAAACAGCCACGGGTGGTTTTGTTGGGTTTGTCTTTGTGATCCTCAGGATTTACAGGAGTTCAAAAGCCCTGCACATTCATGTGTCATTTTTTCCTCTGTCTAGATCTCATCTGGTTAATCAGGGAGTTGCAATGATTTTAGCTGGCTGCAGTACCATTGCTGAAGTTAGTGCCTTGGGTGGATGCTTTGCTAGCAGACCACCCAGCTGTGCTTGGGTATCTCCTTCCATCGCATGCTGTAGTTTGTGCCTACGGTATCTGACGTGACTGCGTTTCAACTTTCCTTAGATCGTATGTTCTTCTCTTCCCTTTGCTTTTGTCGCATTTTCCTCTTTATGATTTTCTGAAGTCAGCTGCACAGAATCTCTCTCCATCCACCTTCTTAACAGCAGCAGGTTCTTGGCTGAAGAGCACATACTTAAGGTTCACTTTCCATAAATGTTCCTCAGGATTCTCTGGCAACCGGTGCAGTTGAAAAACAATTATGCCAACAAACCTGTTTTGAGAATAGCTGTAGAAATTTGCATTCTGTCCCAGATTCTGACACAGACTTCCCTTCTAAGGATGGAAAATTGCTCAGTTCTTATCTGCCTCAATTCTCCAACTCTAAGGTGGGAATAATAACATTTCCTTTCCCCAGTGCTTTCTCTGTATATTTAGATTAGAGGCACGAAAGGGACAATGGCTGCTTGATTATGTTCTAGGGTAGCTGCTAACACACAGAATTGCTTATCTTAGTTATTATTAATATGCATAAAAATAATGATTTCAAACACAAAGGGCTACTATTTTAAAATTTGAATCAGTATTGATGTTGCAGTATTTTCCAAAGTCTAATTAATATCAAATGAGGGGAGTTATTTGTGCGTGATGCTTTTGTTGCTGTGCTACTTTGCCGCGCTGGTGCGAAGTCACTGTGTGTT
>NW_010413364.1:168998-197840 GCF_000710305.1 Buceros rhinoceros silvestris | reverse complement strand
CGCTCTTCCTAGGCTGCTCCTGATACGACGCAGTGCTGCGTAGCCCTCAAGCCTGAAAATGTACAAGACCTTTCTGATTTGTCAGCACATCTTTAAAATATTTTTTTAATGGTTATTTAGAAAGTTTCACTTTGACTTAGTTAGAGTTGCAGACTAGGCCACTAGGTAGTCTATCGTTCCTCGAGAGTATTTCCATACTGCTCATGTTTCTGTTTTGCTTTGATATTTATGCATTCTGAATAGTGAGAACAGCTGCTTGGGAGGCTACATTTCCTCCTGGCAGGGGGGAAAAAAATCTTCACCAGCATGTTCTCTGAAATTTTTTTCAATTTTTGTATTCCAAAAAAAGGTATTGGTCAAGTGAAACTGGGTAGTTTCCAACTTAGACTTTTTTTTTTTTGGTGAAAAAATCCCCTTTGGTAAAAAAAGTCATTTACCTTCAGAAAGACAGTATGACCATGTCTGTATCAGTGAGCACATCACACATCTATGATTGGTTTTGTCACGTATCTGTAGTGCTGTTAATACACACGGGTTTCTGGGTCACTTGGAATCGCTCTGCTGCCAAATGTTGTATGTGGAGCCCAGGGAAGTATGAACATCTCTTTCTCAGGTAGTTCTCAATACCTTTTCATCTGAAGAAATGTGTGAGGTGTTGGCAATTTTAAAAGTGGTCAGCAAGCGTCTTAGCCCAAGGTCCATACTTTTAGTTTGTGTATTATTGGGAGGAGAGTGGTTTGTCTGAAGCAGTTCACAAAAGTACTAAATTCTCCTCTGGTTTTGAAAGTGTGACTAGTGGCTACCTAATCTCCTTTATTCCTGTTAACCATCTGCAGTATATCTAATTTGCTGGGTTTCTAAGATACTTGCTTTGTTTTTAACAAGCTTTGAGGTATAGGTTAACCGATGTCTTTATAGAGTGTCTGACTACAATCTGCTGAGACAAAATTTGTGGCTCAGCTGTCTCTCTTCTCTTCATATCATAAGCAATTCACCATTTTTATGATTTTACCCTTACCCTGACCCTGGGGAAAAAAGATCACCTTGCAGTCTGAGCCTTGTGCCTGGCAAGGTACTTTTCCTGCTAATTACCAGAGCTGTTAATTCTGTTGTCAGGTTTGACAGTTAAGAGATAGTGGCTATAAATGTCCATTTCCTATGAGTGGAGTGAAGAATTAAGAGCAAGGCTGTAAAAGAATGAAAACCAATTTTGAACGCGTTTCTGCTTTCTTTGCTGCAAGATTGCAAGATTTCAGCAGTATTCTGTGCCCGAAGGAGGGATCAGCTCCTGTTTACCGAGTACCCCTGCAGGGAGAGTGACCTGCGTGGTGAGGGGCTCACGGAAGTTTTGACAGGTTATTTACTGAGATATCACTTCAGAAACACCGCACAGTAACTTACGACAGATGTATGGTAACAACCCAGCTGCTCCTTGCAAACAAGAGTAACTGCGTAGTTATCTTGTGGCAGAACTACTGTTTTATCTCATGGAATCATGACAAATAATTTTAGCAAGCTCTGCAAGTGGTGAATTTAATCCAGGGCTACCTGAACATTAAATTCTAGGTTTGACCCAAATATCTTTGCCCCTGCAGATTGCTTACCAGAAATGTGAATGTCGTGTCCACCTCAGTATCCAGGTACACCATGATATTTCATCCTGGGAATCAGCAACATGAACAAGATCATCTTCTGTTGCTGTGGTCTCTGTTGTCATGCTCTAACCTCTTATCACTTCATGGTTCCCAAATCTAGTATCAATATCTTTACATCTCATGCATGCGAAGATGTAATGGCGCAGTAGGATTATGGAATAAGAGCTTCTCATCTCAAGTGTTGATCTCTTAAAGAAAAAGGAAATGCTTTCCTAGCTCAATGCACTGGGGTTTTGGAAGAGGTAAAGAAGTTTCTAACCACAGTTTGCCTAGGGACAGTACTGAAACTCTCATCGCTGGAGGGCTTTTACAAGGAAATAGAAAAGTGTGAACGTATACACACGTATGTTCCCTACAAGACACCCATGTTGGGAAGCTGTGAATTTTTGACCTGCTAAAATCTGAAACAGCTTTGGATGTGCTTCACAAAGTCTAAGGATTTCTACAGGTTTCCCAGTTATGCAAGAAGCTGGTTATTCCCCTCTGTTCTAAACATGTTATAACTTACAAATGTGGCTGCTGCAACTCAGCTCCCAGGTCAACACAGGTATACATCAAAGTCTTTCTGATTGTGTTTAGATTATTTTTTTTAACAAATTACTTCTTTTGCTGCCCCTCAAGCACATCAATCTTTGAAGTTAAAAGTCATCTCAAGCACAGTTAGTGAGCTTGCTTCAGGCATAGTGCTGATATGGCTCTTGATCATCAAAAAGCCTCTGAAAAGCTTCATTTAGCCTTCCTAAAGAATCTGGATGTCTTCAAATACTTTAAAGTATATTAAGTACTTATTTGTCTTTTACATACAGAAAAAGGGGAGATGATGTGTATTTTACAGAAGCCCATGGTCTTTAGTACTTATCTGGGAGGTTTAAAACTCTTCACTAGGGTCTGGTTCCACTTCACTGGGGCAGATGTCCTCTTCACAAGTTATTTTCTGCTGATAACTTGTTATTCTCTGAGTACACTTGCCTTTGCTTTCAGCAGGCAGCACACTGTTAATGGAGCAGAGAGATGCAAACAAGAAAATCTCAAAAATCTTGTCAGTAGAGCTGAGGCCTGATTCTTCAGCTTTCTGCAAGCAGCTGGAGATTCCTGGCTGCATGGAACAAGTATTTATGGGGAAAATATTTCACTTTTGCGCAATTATTTTTGTTTGTATAAGGCTGGATGGGATTACTGTGGAAAAGCATAAGCTTTGAACTTCAAAATAGGAATTTAGCATGAAAATATTTGGGTTTTCCTCATGAAAATGCTTTGAGAAAGGTTTGGGTTTTTGTAATGTGAACTTTTTTGTCCATTCACTTTTGCATCCTCAGTTAAGCCCTGCCCTTAGGGGTCTGTATGACCGTTGCTGACCATGATAGCTCTCTGCTTGTTTCTTCCTCACTTTCCATATCTTGCTGAATTCTAGGAGTTCCTTCCCTGGAGAGGGGAATGTCTCTTGCTCTTCAAAACAGACTCCTCTGAGGCTTGAAGGAGCTACTGCAACTGAAAATAGTATTACTGTGTGGATGTCCTCAAACCTGCAAGGGTTCTTTGCATTTTTCCAGAAAAAAAGATGATGAAAACCTTGGTATTTTTCCCCCAGTGATATTCCACTTTGAAGATGTATTTTTCTGAATATTGATTGAAGAGCAGAGCACAAGATCTAAAAATCAAGCTACTCTGTGAACCTCTTGGAGCTAAACCCGTGGTGGTTTTTTTTAACCTTGCCACCGAGGAGAAGGGGAGCTGGGAAGCCTGTTTCACTCCTCTTGCTGCCTCTGGGCATTGCCGTATTTGCCTTAGCTGTCAGCTTATCTTTGTGAAACACGGATACTGCAGATATTTTTCTTTCTTTTTTTTATATTTAAGTTGTTAATATATTTAAGTCTTCTATCTCCCTCCTGAGAACTGGGATAACAAAGCCTGCTGATGTGTCTCTCTCAATATATACTTTAATACCTTTGACCCACTTGTCACATTCTTGGCATCAGAGCTCATGTGTTTTAACAAGAAATGAGCTAATGGCACACACAGGGGACTTGCGTAGATACACTGGACTTACACAACGGTGTGGCATGAGAGCTTTAGGAACACAGAGTCACTCCGTAGTCTGTTGCTTCAAAAGTGCATCGCAGCAGGGCAGGACCTATTTAAAAATCACCAGAGGTCTTGCTAGTTAACTTCCCTTTCATGTAATAGAAGAAAGGTTGAATGAGTCATGTGAAGCCAGCCATGAGATTAATATAGACAAAGATGTCATATCCTCATGCATGCAGCTGCGAATGCTCTATCTGCTTTGCCATCTGCAGATTAAATGGACATAGTGGCTCAGTGGCTGCTGCAGGGCTTGGTGTAACTCGGTTATCATCAGGCAGATTTCCTGTTGCCTAATACCCAAACACAATAGTTGTTTAGTGTCAGACTTTGGGTTCTGGAGTAGTTTCAAAACCCGCCAGCCACAGTATGTAGTTTTATAACACCACCACCGTTAACTAATTGCACGCACTCGCAGAATTACGAAACCCGAGAGGACAATTTTGTGCATCATGAGTATATATTTGTGAATTTTTCATAGGCAGTTTACATTTTAGCTGATACTTAAAATGAGAATATTTTCCTGCAGATCTGTTTGCTCTGATTTCTTTCCTCCTGGTAATTTGGGGCTTTCTTTTCTAACAATTAGAAAAACAAAATTCTGTTTAATTACAATATTTACAGAAACAGCTTTTTTTCCCCCACATTGAAAGTTATAACATGTTTTATGTCAACTAACCTCTACACTTGCAAAGGCACATCTATACTGACCTTTAAGTATCATTCATTCCATTTGCAATTGGACAGTTGAATGTGAGTGCTTGATTTAGAAAAAGGATTTAAGGACATATTATGTTAAGCGTGCAATTAATCTTGATAGGAAAATACCGTAACTCCCTTAAACCATTGTGGTATCTGGTCGTGGCTGATAGCACTGACCATTTATTGCTCTCTAGAATCTTCACCAGAACTTATGGTTATGTGTGAGTTCATTCCAAAAGGCCAAAGCTGGAAGGAGATCTGTGCTCTTCATACTGAGATCTTTGATGCAGTCACGTAATTTCCATTTACATCAGTGAGTCACCCATGTGCGCAGAGATGAGAATTCCCCCTTGTTAGGACTTTAAAGATTTCCACGGGAGTTTGCTTCCTTGAATATTTTATTTTCGGCTTTGTTATGGTAAGATGATTTTTCTGACATTTTGCTGATCACAAAACAGCTGGCCCCGTAAAAAATAAAGCATGCATGGAAAGAAACAAATGACTGGGTGTCTGGGGGAAAATGTGAGTTTTGTGTCTGAGCTGCAACAGATTGTCATCATTAAAGCAAAGCATCAGCAAATGGTGGAATGATGGGCATTAAAGAGCAGAAGCTTTTTCTTGGGTTGAAAGACAAAAGAAATGTGGTACTTTAAGCCACTATTTTTTTGGGTGTATCGCCTAGCTTTGATCAAGTTTAAAGATCTAAAATAATGGTGTTAAATCCAAAGAAGGTAACAAGTGGGAACACTGTAAGGTGCACTTGATTTAACTGTGCAAATCACACCATCCCTTATTGCAGGTTTAAATGTACTGCAGCACAGACATGCCAAGATTGGAGCACCATAAAACCAAAAAAACCCGGATGCTTGTCCATGTCAAGGGCTCTTTGACAGAAGAGCTGAAACCCAGGTTTAAAACTGCGATAGAACCAGCTGCAGACATAGCCATTTTCCGCCTTGATCTCTCTTCCATCTCTGTCGTATGTTTATAACAGAAGATGGTCCTTATTCTCCATCCTTGCAGCGCCCCTTTGCCAGGTCCTAACCAGGGTCTTTTCTTCTAAGAGGCCAGGCAGATGAGTGATAGTTTGGTGCTGGAAGGAGTCAGGGGAAGGACCTGGTCTCCTTGTTGTGCCAGCTCTGTTGCTGGAGGGAGAGAGGGAGCTCTACCAAATCCCAAAGGCTTTTCCTGTCATGGGAAAAGCCATAGGCAAAAGAAATGGCCCATGAAGGGAAAAAACCCCAGCCAATGGTGGTAGGTGGGACACTCGTTCATTCTTTCCCCCATCCTCAAGTTTTTTATTAAATGCTTTCTTTTCTGAGTGTTCCATTTGTTTTCTGTTTCTATTTAATTTCTTGATTTATCTGCTTATCTATTCTGCTTGAGTCATCACGCTCTTAAAGACCCTTATTAAGGAAAATGGATGATCTCCTTGAAGTTACTTATATCTGTGTCTGTTCCCTCCACTTATGGTTGTTTTCTCCCTGTTTATTGGAAATTAAAGGCCAGAAAATGGGTTTGGCATGGAATATTTTTGAGGTTTTCCCTTAAAAGCTTTTTAATCAAAAGCTGGAACTAAAGCCCAAATGACTTGTACGTTTTCAAAAGGAATAGGTCAGCGCTCTGGGTTTATATCAAATGTTACATTTTCGGAAACAAAGAATTGTAACCTCAAGTTGAATAAAAACGTTCTTAGGCAGACAGCATCCTGGCTGCTGGCCCAGGCAGCTGCATTGTTTCTCCTGGGGCCGGGTTTCTGGGCAGTCAGAAGTGATGCAGAATCTGGAAATCAAGACTTCAGAGCAGAACAATGATGGAAACGAATGCTCTGTCCTGCGGGGATGATTTCCTCGGTCCTTTTTCAGCAGCCTTCCTGTACTTTCATTCCACTCTCCTCCTTCCCATTCACTTTTCTTTCATTATTCTTCCCTTTCCCTTGTCTCTCACCACTCACCTCCCTGTCCTCCCCTTGCCTTTTTGCCTTCGCTGTTCTTGTGTCTTGCAGTGATGCACTACTGTGACCTACTACTGGCAAAACTTTGTGGGGGCACATTTCCTGCAGAAAGTCAGAATGGGTTTCAAGGCAGGCAGGCTCAAAGCGTTATTTCTTCTACACAACCAAAAGAACTGAGTCCGTACTTCAAAGCCAATAGGCATTTTAATTCATAGTGGCTCACTGAGAGGGACCTTTCAGGTCTTGGAATGGTCTTACGGCCTTTCAGAGCTTCCCTCTTTGTAGCCAGCTATCGGAGGGGGGGTCTTTTTCTTTTAAGTTCTTGTTGACTACTCTCTGTTTGCCTTATCAGCCAAGGAGAAGAAATGTGAAGATGTATGTGTCTGCTGAAATATTTAGACTTTTAATATTAGCAGCTCACAAGATACATAAACCATAATTTATTTCTGTTTACAGCACTTCTGCTGGAAGTATCCTGCTAATCTACCTAATATATGTAAGAAAATGCAGACACACTAAGATTTTTTTTTATTATTACCATCAATCTTCACCACAATATTATGAAGCAGGAAGGAATGGACTTTTCCAGGAACTAGATGTCCTATTTATTAAAGACAATGCCTCGCATTATCTCTCGGAGCCCTGGAGGCTGCACTGGGTGACCTTTCTTGAAGAAACTCAGTTGGGTGCTATAATTTTCTTGTAGGCTTCAGGTGTAAGATTTTGTCACTTTTCCAGATGATGTTGCTTTAGATCCTATACACATCTCATTGAATGAGACATCCTGTGGCTGCCGCCCTCATAGGAGCTATAGGGCCAAGCACAGCTGGACAAACAGAGTTGCCTGGGGCCAGTGGAGGAGCAATACTCACAGAATAGCCTTTCCCGCAGGCCTGATGCTCAAGGGAGCATGTCTCAGACATGAGCCTGGGATCTGAATTCCCACATTTCCCGGGGGGTAAAAAGCAGGATGGCTTAGGGCTTTTGGCTTTGTGACAGCCACATCCCACCTGCAGCCAGGTCCTTGAGGCAAAAATTACCTTTCCCATTACCTTTCTCTCTCTGCCCCCATTGGCCAGCAAACCTAGAGGAATTGTTCTATAGCCATGTTTAGCTTTCAGTTTACTTCCACTCCAGCCCTGAACAAAGGATTTACAACCCCAAAGCTGAACAGTGTTTTTTCCCAAGTGCAACTCTCAGGGTTTGGTTTTTGTTTTAAGTCTTCTCCTTGGAACATTGCCTTTTTCTGTGGTGGTTTCTTCCCTCTTGTTGTCTTTACGGTCCCTTCCTGTTATGTTTTCACGTGTGTTGTTACTGTGGTATTGGCAAGGTGTATTTTCATGCCCAAACACTGTTAGTGGACATGGGAATTCACAGGATAAAACTTTAGAAAATGAAATCTACCCTTTTCCCTTTTCATCTAAGGGGAACCAGTTAACTGATGTGCTGTTGACTTCTTGAGGCAAGAACCCTGGCATGCAGACTGCAGGAGCGGGAGAAGTCTACCCACCAAAGCTGGCAAGGGGGCAGGCTCAGCAGTGGGGTCCGCACTCCACACTTGGAACTGACGGTTCTGACAGTTTTCCCAGCCTTCACAGCCGTGATACAAGTAGGTGTGCAGCTGAAAATGGAAACGTAAATGGACCCAAAGGTAGAGGAAGAAGGGCAATAACAACTTGCTTGACTGGCTGAAGTCTGCTGCGTGTTTTTAACTGAATGCCCTGCACTTGGCTTCAGTATACAAGATAAAAAAAATAAATCCTATTAATGCTTTTATTTAAACTAGACATTTAAATTTGAGTGGGCTGAGAAGCCGTAAGCACCCAGGTTTGCCCAGGATTACTCCTGGCATAAATTATGTACACATATCAGAAGTATGAGAATATCAAGTGAGTTCATTTAAATTAATGTTATTAAAACAAATGAAAAATTGGTTTTTGGTAATAGAGGGCTTGATTTACCCTAGCTTAACTCCATTGACTTTGGTGGATTTGCTCCTGCTTCACTTTATTATAAATCAGGGGGGTACCAAGAGTGTAAATGCTAAGACCATGTGAAATATTCACTGCCTCATGTCTTACCACATTCAAAGGAGTAGAAAGTGCGTTTCTTCTGATGTATTCCACTGTAATGCAGACAGTGGCCAGGAACAGCAGAAGTGATGATTAGCTGTTTATTGCAGTGTTTGGCTTTAATGACTAATATGGTGCTAACACAAACATAATTACAGATTCAAATTAAGCTTATTTTTAAGATATTTATAAAGCAACAAGCGGAACACGGGTATTGGCTATTCACAGACAGAACTGGTTTCCGACCTCCAGGCTCAGCAGGGGGCTAAGGTCTGGAGTCGCTCCTGTACCTGACTAGAGCCCTTCCTCCCCCTCTTTTAAAGTGCCTGCTTACTGCTCCACGAGTGAAAAATTAATGGACTTTCCTCCACTTGCTTTTGTGATGAGAAGGAAGCACTTCCATTAATGACACTAAGAATAGGATTTACTGTAACTTGGCCTCAGATGGTATTTGTGGTTCCCACACATCCTGTAACAATATGCTTTCTAAACTTAAACGGATATTGCCACACTGACTGTTACAGAAAAGCAGAAGGAAGATGATGAAGCAGCTCTTCCAAGCTAATTTTTTTGAGGAAAATTTATTTGCCTCATGTTCAACACCTCAGCAAGGGGGGGGAAAAAAAAAGCACTGACATGAAAGTGAGACAGGTTGCGAGTGTATTTTACCAGTGTGTCTGCGGTGGGATGATTTCCTGCAATTAATTACTGATGTGAGTGGTGAAGTAGAAAAACAGATTTCTACAGCTGGTTTTTCACTCGTGTGTGGTAGTATTATCTGACAAGTGCAAAAATACCATATTCAGCTCCGCTTTTCTCATCCCTCGGCAAAACCTCTCCTCCACCTTTTCAGCAATTCCCCCAGGAGCCGCATCCTCCAGCAACCTCCTACTGATCGCTTTGTGCACAAGCCCCCCAGTCAATGTTCCTCTGGGGTAGCTCCGTCACTGATTGACGAATTGGTAGTGTTCAGCTCCAGCTGGCAATCAGCTGCCTCTGCTCCTTGACCTCTTGCCTGAGGCTGCCTGTGGACCTGTCAATCATGGAAATATTTTTTGTGAAGTCAACTCTTTAAGCAATTAAGGAGCTATATGCAGACAGCCAGCGCATCTTGCACAATGCTTGGGCTAGCTAAAACTTCTCTTACCCATTACCGGCCTCTGAGTAAGCCAGTCCTGCACAGAATAGATAAATACCAGCCATCCATCATCTCCTGTATGGTTTAGGAGTGTAATTTCATGAGCTGCCTGTGTGGGAGAGAAGTGTGAGAAGATGCTGCGTCAGTGTGTGGGCTGCAAAAGGGACAAAGAGGTGACTTAAAATTTATACTGGAAATAGAGAGTGAGTAATAATGCCCTCACCATGGACCTTTCATCAGAAGAAACATGCAAATGAAAAATTATTTGAATGATGGATTTAACATCCAACTGAAAATGAAGCTGGGAAAAAGCTGAGGTGTGAGCCAGCCCTCTGGCAAGAGGTGGTAGCAAACAGGCATAAACCACAAAGGGAAATAACACTTGTGGGGTGGGTGGGGAGGGGTGAAGTTGTGTGATTTGGAGCTTGGAAAGACGAAGTTTCTGTATTACCTGCTAGATCTTTTTTTTTTCTTTCCTCTGTGGTACTTTCCCATAATTAATGGAAGCACCAGGAGACTAAAGCGACATGATGCTTCAGAACTGCAATCTGAATCCTGGGGATTTCTCAGACGAATCCAGATATACTGTATCCACAGGGCTGTGGGGAAGGGGTTGGAGTTTGTGCCTGCTTAGAGACAGATGGGTATGAACTAGATCATCAGATCAGACCCTTTGGATTTTGGAAACATTGTAAATAGGGGTCATATCCAAATGTTACTGCATTATATTTGCTCAAGCAAAGGCATGCTTAACATGCATGCTTGAAACAGAAAATAAACTGCTAGGAAAATGCAGAGGCTGTACTTGAACTGATGGAATGATTTAGCCTGTTGTGATATTTGTCAGCTGTGGTCTCCTGAAATCACCGATGCTGTTCTCTAGCATTCATTAGTCAAGCTGAAACAGGGTTTTAGCAATAAAGAGAAGACTTTCTTCAAAGAAAGTCTCTCTTCATGCACGTGATTTGGAGACAATGTTCCTTTATTTTTCTTGTTGCCACATGGGTGAATAGGATATAATCTTTTTTCTTCTGTCCATTCATTCTTATGCGTCTTCCTGTTTTGAGATCCTTACGACTGCAAAGTCAATTTGGTGAAAAACATCTCTCTTCCATTCCCTTCCTTCATTTCCTAAGAAAATAGATACTTTGAAAGGCATGAAATATAATGCTAAGTGCTGCCTTCCCAAAGAATGCTTAAAATTCCTGCGAGACAATGCATTGTTTCAAAACAAAGCTATTTCAGGCAATTCTATCCTCGTAAGTTCAAAGCTATTCATCTGAGAAGCTTTTTTTTCCAGCACAAATATTCTTGCTCTGGGGTTTGTCTTTCAGAAAGAAAAAAAGAAAGTGTTTTGGAAGATCAGTTTCATATTGTTACAATTTAAAATAAAACAAACAAAACCTGATTCTGCAGAAGTTCAAACCAACTGCCATTCTTGCCGTCCATGTCTAGTTGAAGCCAGCACAATCCCTCTGGAACATCCTTTACAAACGTTATTTATTTGACAGTCAGCCTCTGGTGGGTTGTTCTTTTTTTTTGTCAAACACTACCAAGAATCCTGGAAATCATGTCATGCTTAACTTTTAAAGGAAGCTTGTAGTGGGTTTGATTTTACATGCTTTTGGGTCTTCCATGGATCTTGGTGCAGTGGGAGCTACCACCGCAAGTGCTGAATGTCTCATGCTCCCATCTCCATGCCAGCTTTCCTGGGGTATTGGCACTGTGTTTATTGCTGTTTGGTATCTAGCAGGAGAGAGAACCAAAGTACTGGCCCATTGCGAGCCATTTCCTACCAGCAAGGATGTGGCCTGTAGATTTTTATGAGGTTCAATTCACAAAATATCACAGAGATGAAAGTTTAAGCTTTGTAGAAGCACCGTCATTTCCAAAGGAAAGCCTTTATAGAAGGCAGGTAGGTTTTGGCCAAGCAGAGAACCTCAGCTGCTGTTTTATATATTCTCTCCAGGCATGAATTCATTGTGGGCTTGGACAGGAGACCTGGCCAATGATGTCACAGTAAAAGACAGAATGAACTTAAGAGTACGGATGGAGCAATGATACCTTCACTTCTTCCACGTAATTTGCAGAAAACAGGCCCTCAGACCATCAGTGCTACCTCCTTTCTCAGCACTAAGCCTGCTCACTGACCTTAGAGGTAGCAAACCATTTCACTACCCCCTGTGCTTTGCTTCCACACCAAGACATTGGTGGTGGTATTGTGATAGGAGGTAGGTATCCACCGAGCGAGGGGAGGACACCATTGCATCAGTGTGTAACATGCTCTAAGGGGAGAAATTGTTGGTGTCCTGCTAGGTAAAGGTTTACAGATGTCTGTTTTTGTCCCAGTGCCGATGATAACATGGAGACAGTTGGTTTTAGCAGCTGTTGATAATTAGCTAGTTTGCAGTGTTATCGGAAATAAGCATGCTTTTTTGCCATAACAGCCCCTCCCCGTAACGTTCTTTCTTTAGAAGTATCTCTTAAACAAAACCAAGGAGTGGGAAGAGAAAATTGTCCGCTGCTGTTGCTCTAAAATTTAACTTACAGACGCTGCTTTCTGAGAGCGACCATTAGAGCCAAATTAAAAGATAGCTGAGATTTTTCTAAATAAAACTGTCAATGAAGATAAAAAGTTTTTTTGTTGACAGTAAAGCAAGTTATTTTTTCCACTCTGTTGAGGTTTTGTAATGCTGCACTATATCTGGTTGACTTATGGCAGGCTAATGACAGATTAACAGCTGCAGGAGAGACGATTGCTCTGAGAATTGCTCTTGAGCAAGCGAAGCTGAAGGCCTGTGGGCAGTGGCTGGGTTTGGAGGCAAAAATGGGTGGAGGATTTATGCAAGGCTGCACACTGATAACGTGGAGATCAAATTAAGAAAAGCACTTTTGGATGAGAGAAGAAGTTGTTCCTAGGGTGGGGGAAGCCCCATGGTGGAGGTTACGTTTTGGCACCTCAGGAACTGAGATGCAGCTCCTAAGTAACTGAGCTCGGGTATTTTCCATAGGTTGGGGAAGGTGTGCAGCAGCAGCAGAGAGAATTGCTGGGGGTTTTAAGTAGTTTAAGTGATAATTCTCATCTGCTGCAGTCTTTTAATGCATTGCTAGCATGTTCAACACAAATGTCCCCGCAATCAGCCCGAAATAACTCTTTCCTTGGGCGTTTCCCTGAAATATTCATATGGGGAGAAAAGGTCACACTAGAGGAATTTTTTGCTTCTCAACACCCAAAATTTGTTCCTGCTTTGAGGTGGAAAAGGCTCAGAGCTCAGCTACCCCCATGGTCTGGCAGAAAGAGGGGTCGTGCAGTGGTAGGTAAATGCTGACCTGTCCTGCTGGACTTGAGGTTGCTACGTTTCCTTCTGGGGAGATGTAAAATGAAGAGAAAGCTTTGGAAAGTTGCCGCCTTGGTGGAAACACGCACTAGGTTGCAAATTCACTCTAAAGTCCTCATTAACATGACTTTGTCTATCTGAAATAGCTCTTGGTCGTTTGTATTTGGAATTTGTGTTATTTGTGGCAAATAAGGCAACAGAACGGTTCGAATATCATGGTTTGAAGTGGAGTAAGCATCCCTCTGCTTCGTACCTTCATTGTAAGATGATGGCAGTGGTGGCTGCACTTTTTTTCTGGTGTTCTTTGTTGTAAACAAATAGACAAGGAGGGGCTGGAGTGATGTGGCAGCAGGATCCATTCATTGCCTTCCTACCCTCTTCGTCTGTGCCCACAGCAAGTGGAGAGAAAGGGACTGTGAATTCTTGAGCCATAACTCATTCTCAAGTCATCAAATGTGCTGGAGCTGTTCCCTTCATTGTACAGCGCCCAGTTATAACCTTGTCCAACAACAGGGACTATTGGCAGCTCTACCAGGTCCCCTACCCCATAGTTCCTGAGTCCTGTATTTCACCTCTTTTAGTAAAAATATGTATTTAACTCTCCAAAACTACCATAACTTGAAGATCCTCAGATGCTTTCAAAACCACTGTCCGTAATAACCTGAATTCACTTGGAGGTATTCTCAACATTTAATGAGGCTGGTTATTTCAGCAAGGAGGAGGAGGGCAAAAAGCAGAATGCTTAGAAAAGAACAGTTTTGCCTTGGATTGTGACATCTGAATAATTTAAAGAGGTTTTGAGAACTATGCCTTATTTTAATTAGTTTGAATCAGTTTCTGTTTTACCTATTTTTTCTCTCCCACCCCTCCCCCCCCCCATATTGTTTATTTTTGGTGACATCTGCAATCCTGGGAAAAAAAAGAAAAAGGAAGCAAATTAACTTGGTTCAAGCCACATCAGCACATCCCTTGGAAGATCTTAGCAGTCAGCTGTAAAAAATGGGCTTATGCTGAAGGAAAATGAGGAGCTCAGAGGGCTGAAAATGTACTTATCTATTTATTAACTACATCTATCTTTGTTATTTTTGTTTGACACCAGAAAGTGTTCTTGGCACTTCACAGACATGCACAAAGGATGGGAGGTGGACACTTTTATTAAGGCCACGCTGCATTTTCAACTGCCAAACACAAAACAAAGTCCATCCTTTGACAAACTCTAAGTAGGCATGGCTCATGAGAGTAACAGGAAGATGAAGGCTGTGTGGCTGTGATGGAGGAACATCACATTAGTTCCAGAAAACTCTTTTTGCTTCTTGCAGACCCTTGCCCTGTGATGCTCTGTGTTTTGACCTTCTTGTGTGCTATTTCCACCAAGCAGTGGGGGAAGGGTAACCGCTGCAGAGGCAATCTGCCCATTTAACCCAACTGTGAGCCTAAGGAGAGTGCAGGGAGTCAGCGTGAAGGAGAGGATGCTCACAAAGATCTTAAGTAGTGGCATGAGAAGGAAGAGATTGAGCGATCCAAAGCTGAAGGAAACAGACCACTGGACATGGGCAGTGCTCTTTGCAAATCTAAGTTACCCTTAGAAAGAGCTGCTCTCTGTGGGTGCAAGGAAAGGAGCTGTGACTCCCTTCTCATGAACCTGGGGGCTACAGGAGTTGATAGAGAAATTTGTGTAACTTTGGCCTGTTGTTGCCAATCCACACTCAACATTGACAATCCTGCGTGCTTCCTGGAGAGAGAGGATGTCTATGGGGTAAGCAAATAAGAAATGCAGTTGTAATTTTAAGATAATTTTGGATGAAAAATGAAAAGTTGCCTTAACCGATACATTTTGCAAGTTAATATAAGCCTCAGCTAATATTTCAATAAGAGAAGCACCAAGCAACCTGTCACCAAAAAAAGGATATAATGACTGAAATGTTTCATTTCAATGTTTCTCAAACAATGTTTTGAATTTTTTATTTGAAGTGAACATTTTGGGTTTTGAAATGTATGTCCTCCCTCTTCCTTTTTTTCAGAAAGCTCAAAGCAGGTCTACATTTTTTTCATCCCCCAAAAATTTTTCTTTTCTACCTTTTCTAAATGCTGGGCAGGTGAGAAACAAAAAATTGTTTGTGCAACTGTGTGAGAGATGTGGTTTCTGAACAGACTGTGTTGTGATTAGGTCCTGAACACTGACTCACTAGTTCTGATCTGAGTTCAATGAACAGTACCCACAAGGTGGGCCATGGAGGTAATTCTGTTACCATGTCACTCTGCCCCGCCAACCCTCTCTGAAGGGTTATCAGCTAATGGGTGACAGTTATAAAGTGGATTATAGGCCAGTCTGTCTGATATAGTTAAGCTGAATCCATCAAACATATATCACTCAGAATCTCAAATTGGACTTGAACCTCAGCCTGTGAAGCTGCAGATAGATAATTTGTCACATTTTGCTAACACCTTTCCTCGGCTTGGTGTGTCCCTCATGGTCCCGTATGGCAGTTCAGCAGCTAATTTTAGCCATGTTTTCAGGATGTAATGTGAAAATTACTAGGCGTTATGAAAAGGTCAGCTCTGTTAGGCTCACAGAGTAAGGAGGAATGGAGAGGCTCTTAAGTTATTCGTCATCTGTCTTTATGTCTTATTAATCACCCCAAACAAATCTTGGACAGCAGTTCGTTAGAGAGGTCACGTCCTGCAAACTGTCTGTGATAGGTGCCATTTTTACTCTGTCTTCTCTTTCTCTTTTCATCCTGTTACTTATTGAGATTCTTATTGTGGCATTTTGATTATTGGGAGTACAAAATACATGCAAACGTGTTCCTCTGTTAGGAAAAGCTGGACAGGGAACAGCTGTGTTGAAGAGATGGAAGTTAGCTGTGGTGAGCAGCAGGGCTGCCTGGTTGGGGAGGTATCTATGTGCACAGTTCACTGCTGAAACAAACTCAACGGTTTGACAAGTTCCAAAGCATTGTCAACATGAGAGAAATACACGATGTCAAAAATGCGCAACACGCTTGGTCTAAAGGAGATATTAGACAGCATAATAACGGAATTTTTTAACTCCCTAGTGCAGCCCAGTCTGCTGTTCACAGCAGAGATGCAGCTTTTGTGTAAGAGCATTCTCCGAAAGAACTGGTGTTACCAAAATGACCTTCTGCACAGACCGACTGGATGGGGTGAGTCCTTCCAGAGGAGTGTGACTGAAATTGCGTTCCTTGTTTCTGGGCTTCACAATGGAGCCACATATAACAGATATGAAGCCCAGATAACAATGTGGAGGAAGACGGAGTATATGCACTTAAAATACTAAACTTATTCCCATAGGGCTGAGGAGCCAGTACACACTTCAGCACTTCAGAACACCCCTCCAGGAGGAATAGGCAGTCCTGTCACTTCAGAAGGGCTGCAGATTTAAATGGGCTAGGAGGAAGTGCACTGGAAAACAGCCACTGTTCAGGAGTTTTGTCCTCTTGATAATTCGGAGATTAGAAAAAAACCTTGATGCCTTTTTGATATTTCTCTTCACAATTTAAATGTGAAAGTTTAAAAGTTTCTTTTTGTTTGCTGTCTTTTGGTGGGGTAAAGAGAGGGGAATAGAGGAGCAAGCTTTGCTTTACGTTTCTTTTACAGCCCCTTTAAATAGTGGGAATAGTGGTCCAGGTTCTTCACTGGTGGAAATGTGCTGCTGAATTTAATGAAGCTACCCATCACATGGTGAATCAGGAAAAGTGAGATCTGGAGCTGTGTGTTGCGGTTCCTGAAACAGGAAAAAACTGTAGGTTTTGCAGAGGACATTAACCTGACTTCCAATGGGTTTTTTACCTGACCCTTCAGAATGATAAGAATAAAGCAATAATCTTTTCAGAAGAGGATGATGATTGCTTTTCTGAAAGCATGGAAACCAGACTCCCCCCTTGTGTAAACAGGCGCAGATATGAGATAACTGGTGTTGTGCAATTCTGTTCAACTCCCAAGGCTGTCCTGTTTGCATGGCTGTCTGCTCTAGCAGGGTAAATCTTGTGATGAAATCCCAGGAAAGACAAGGAGACAGACAGGTTGGCCTCTGACCAGTATTTCAGCTCAGCTTGCGTAACACAATGCGTAACACACCTTATGCAAACTGCTCTGGCAACACCTGCACTACTTCCTCATGCTTCTTTGCTAAGTTGTGTTTCAGTACTCCTGCTACAAGGGGTTTCCATGAGTCAAAGCCAAGTGGTGCAAAGAGAATGACTGCTGTCACCCAGCCTCTGGCTTCTTTCCCCTACGTGGCTATTCATGGCCACAGGCAAGGAAGAAACATGTCCCAGCTCATGGTGGCACTTCTTACAGGGGCTGTAAGAATTAGTAAACACTTCATTCCACATCACCGGTACCAACGGAGTACACAGAGAAAAAGCTTTTGTGAGAGCCCTGCTCCTTGGTAAGTTGGATCCTGGTGGTGTGGGCCATGGACCAACATCACTTCGCCCACCCACACCGGAAGGATTGGCCAGTGGGAGCAAAAGCTGGGGGCTCTGCTGAGTCTGCTCACTTTGGCTGAGGCAGAGGGGTTTGCTGCATTACGTCTAAGAGATGTCAAAGATGGGAACATCTTCAGTTTGTCTAGGTTCTTCCTTTAAGTGCAAGAAATGGGAGAGATATATTTGGATGTGTCAAGGGTTAGGCCTGGGCCAGCCACTGGACCAATGACAGATGCTCTCTATTAATCTCTCCTTCTTCCCAAAGAGGAGGAGAAAGGGAATAAGGAAGAGAGACTTATGGATTGGAAAAGAAAACTAAAACAGCTTTAATGAAAATAACAATAAAATGAAGTATTTTATAATATGTACAAACCCAGTATTGAACCCAAGCCGCTTCCCACTCCCTCACTGCACCCCCCTCCCCCTCTCCACCCCCATGGACAGACACTGGGGAAGTCCCAGACTTATCCCAAATATGACATATATGGGATGAAACACCTTACAGGTCAGTGTAGGGTTACCTGTCCTTTCTGCTTCTCCCTGCGGGTGCAGCTTTTTACTTCACTGCACCCCCACCGTGGTACACAGGGTTAACAGTGACGTTGGTCTCCACAGGAGCAAGTGTAAGCAAGAGCCTTTCTACAGACCAGTCCCTGGCAATAACTGTAAACACCAAGTGTTGCCACTTTTAGAAGCAGACACTGTGCAAAAAATACACCATTAACTTCAGAAAGTGCAGTCACTGAGAAGAGACTGAGCTGGAAAGTGAAATCCCTGAACAGAACTAGTTCTGTCCTGACTCAAACCAGGAGAGGATGGTACAAATGGAAGTGGCCGCATGGCAGGCGGTATCACAGTCCTTAGCTCGGTGCCATGGGCTAGCACATGTCTTTTCTTTCTCTGTTCCTAGAAGGGCATGCTTTCAGAAACCACCACAGTGCAAGTAAAAAATGGATAATAATGCACTCTGATTCCTTCTGCTCCTGCAGATTTTGGTCTATTTTTATAGGCTGACGTGTAAGATGAACCACGTAGATAGCTTTCCAGCTCTCTATTTGTCACACTGCTGCTAGATTGGTACATAGCAAAGAGTTACTAACTTGGGTGGGCTTTTTTCCCCATATCCAGGATTTGTTTACAGAGATTAAATCTGTCATTCCAGCTTAACAGGCAACCACCAGGTGATTTTATGATTGCCACAGGAGCTCAGATATTGTCTGGGTAAAAGGTGGGTGTGCACTATGGTATTTGTTTACGGAGAGCCCTTCAAATAAAGAGTAGTTGTAAAAGTAGATTTTTTTCACGGGAGTTTTAAGAATAGCATGTTTAAAGTCTCTCAGGTATTTGTTGTGTGGAGTCTGGAGGGTGGATTTTTGTGTACGGTGCCCTGCGATGACATGGGTGACAGGACCAGGAGACTGAACCTGGCATGCTTGGCTGTAAATGAACAGGTCCTGCCCTTGGGAGCTGCAAGGCCTCCCTCTCAGCAACAAGGGGTGGAGGGAGCAGTTGGGCAGCTGGGCTGTGTCAACCCTTTTATTGCTCTTCCACCTCTAGGGGGTGACAAATGGCCACATTGAAAGTTGTTGCCATAACTTTCTCAAGGGACACTCTGTCATCAAGATTATGACAACTTTGCCATAAGACTCTAATCAGTGTTTTCCTGGCACTCATTTGGGGACTCTGGTAGCAGGGAAGCTGTACAGCAGTATGAAGAAGGTGAGCAGCAAATAATTTGTTTCCCCTACTTTGAAAACTGAAGAGCATCAAGTTAAAGTAATGTTTTCTCACGGTTGAAACGTGGAACTCCTTGTGCAGGGTTTTTTTTGATGCTAACGCTTCACGTATAGCCTCTAAAAAGTCCTTGTGTTGCAGATGTTTGAAAGTGAGGGCAATCTATTGAGGCAAACAAGCATTCCCTGCGCTGCTGTTCTCTCCCAGGCCACAGTAAGGCACTGGGTTTGAGCTAGAATGACCTTTGGCCTGACGTGGTAGGATAATTCTTGTGTTGAGATGCATTGTAATGGAACAAGACATAACATTTGGCAAGAATCAAATGGGTTTGTTTGGTATGATTGACACAGACTTGGAAATCACGAGGGCTTTGCAGCAGCATAGCTGTATGCAGTGCGGTTCTCTGAGTCAGAAAAAGGAGGTGATGTCTATGACCAGGTATGGAAATGCAGCGTGAAACCAACTCCACCACCTAGATCATCAGTGGACCCTTTAAATAAGCAGAAGGCAAAGTGTAACTGCTTTTTCTATTCAGAATGATGACAAAAACTTTAAGCAAAATACCCTCTTTTATATGTGGAATTAATAGTTCTTACAAAAGCTTTACATTTCTGGAAATCAGAAGAGGGTTTCCATCCAGCAGACAAGTGAACACTAGTAACACTAACAGAACAAAATAACCAGTGGTGCAGAGGGAACACTGTAATGTGGAGACTGGTGAGTGCAGACCAAGAGACTTGCATTCATGCATCAGCCACAAATAATAAGCGAATCCACTCCCCATGTAAAGATATCCAAAGCCTATTTTCAGATTTAGTATATTAGATAACCAGAATAGAAGGAGAAAGTATTTTTATATAGGAAAATGAAGGTAGGGTTTGGAATCTGATGTCAGGAATTGTTAAGCAAAATGCCACCCAGACGCAGCTGCTTTGTCAGCAACATCTACACATCTATTTTTCTTTTACAAGGGACTGCAGAGATGCTCGTGATACAATTATGGATTATAGTGCTATTGTTGCATACAGAATGCGAGAGGGGAGAATATTTGGAAGAAGGCACCAAAAAAAAAAAAATTAAAACCATCAGGTCAGCCAAGCTGAATAATACCAGCTGAGGACCTGACTCATTTTGTCAAGTCTGTGGCACACCAGATGCATGCACATGTATTGTGTTCACTGCCCTGTGGGAGTAGCTGAAAGAAAGGAAAAAGATGTTTCTAGAACAATACTGGCATAAGGCACATACTATCATACTAATCCCCCCCAATGAGTTATGGTTTTAGAGTAATTTTCTGGGTGCTTGATGTTTGAAGGAGAAAGGAGAGATACTGCAATGAATAACCTCTTCTTCCCCTCGTGGCTTTTGCACCATGGGCAATGCTGGTGGCATGTCAAAGCTTTTTCTCACTGTACCACAAAGACATGCGTCGACTTTTTGAGGTCACACAGGACCATTTTGCTTCAATTCACATAATTCAGTCCAGCAAAGGCTGCCCAAGAGGGAGTTGCCTTGACTGCCCAGGGTGCACCAGCCATCCTCAGTTCCCCAGCTCTCCCTCTGCCTGCTTGTTCTCCCTTCCAGCACAAGCAACTCCTTAGTCCTGTCGTTCTTATCCTTTGCACTTTTGGGGTTTCTGTCCTCTGTAAAGGATAAAAGAGCATTCCTCTTTAGTCCTGGCTGTGCAAGAGATAAACCTGCACTGTCTGAGTTTCTCTGTCGGGTCATGAGATGCAAGTGTATGGGTTTTTGCCTCCCCGTGTCGTCTCCTTGGAGGTGTGCTCTGGAGCTGAGCTCTTGGCCGCAAGGGAAGTCAAGGGAAGGTTTCCATTAAGTCTAACGGGGATAAACGTTTGCTGATGAGGCAAACTGATGTATTCCCTTTTACTCTACATGATTAGTACGGGGAATCAAATGTCTGTATCAAATTCAGTGTCTGTTATATTTATGCCAATTTTCAGGGCTCAGACAGCTGGCAACCAGTAAAGAATTTCTTTGGAAAGACAAACCATTTGCAAATGACCCTAATTCTTTTACTACCTTTTGCCTTTTCTTAGCTATTTTTACATCTCCTTTAATCCATTCCTATTATGTTTGCAAGGGATTTTTCACAATCATTTTGAGACATGTTGGTTTGTACTGCAGAGAAGATAAAGCGCTGTTTGGCTGAGGCGATCAGTCCCGCTGAGAAGCTGCTGGGGATCCCGCTGCACCTCGCTGCTTGCCTCTTCAAAGGCAAGCTCTGATGCAACATTTCTGTGGCCAGAGAGCAAAACGACTCCCATGGGAACAGCTGCATTTCCTTTGATGTTTGTCGGATTTGGCAGTTCAGCATCATTTGATTCACCAGCCTGGCAGAGAGCCGAAATGCCTGCAAAGCAGGTCAAGGCTGTCATAATTTCACTGTGGAACAAAACCATTTTCGGAAGCTGTTTCGTAACAGCAGCCGAGCATTTCCACTGCCCTGTGGCGAGGCTGGCCCCAGCGGTGCACAGCAGCGAGGAGGTAAAACCCTGGCTCAGCATTTTCTGGTCCTCATCTCCTGGCTGTGCTCACACACTGCAGCCAAGTCAGTGTCCTCGCTGCAGCTGCAGAAGTGGAAAAAAAACATCCACGCAACAAATAAACTGAAATTCTCTGCTGCAAGAGGACGGCTGTGTGGTGCAGGGAAATACGCAGCTTGTGGGGTGGTGACGCTGTTTCTGGGTCAGGCCCTGTGCGGGAGCAGCAGCATGGGTGTCTGGGGAGTTGCCAGCCCCAGGGTGCACCCAGGGCCTTGGAGTTTTCCAGAGGTTTGCCCCTGTTCGCTGCTCCATGGCAGGCAAGGGAGGGGCTGTGGGAGTTTGACACAGCTCCCTTTCATGCCCCCTGTCATGAGGAGCTGCCATCAGCTCAAACCCAATTGCTGACTCTGCAAAGCTGGAGCCTTCTGGAGCCTTCCTCAGGCTGTTGGAATAACTTATTTTTGCTGTGCAGTAGTGTTCAGGTACCCTGCCCATGGGACATGTGTATGTGTATATAGACATACATCTATATCTATGTATATTGATATATATGTATATATATATAGGTGTCTACATATACGTATATGTATGTAGCCATATATATGTGTATGTGCAGAGGTATATATCTTTATGGAGCCTGAATAGTAGTTCTGTATGGAAAATCTCTGAGCCTATGTTAGACTTCTATATAACCCCCCTCATACTTCCTAAATCTGCATTGACTGTGTGTTCCCAGCTCTCTGAACAATGCTAGTGATGGAGAGAGAGCTCTAATGCAGAGATACGGGTTCTGCTGAGCTTAGGAGGAAAGCAGTTATGCTTCCTTTATTCCACAGAACTAGTCATTGCTGTAGGGCTTATTCTGGGCTACAATAACCTCTACAGAACAGGCAATGTTGATTTTCAGGCGAGTGGTAAATGAGGGTTGCATTAACAGAAGCATTCATCGCACAGTAGGGATAAGTACAATGGTGCCTGTGTCTGCAGGAGGTTGGTCAGCTGCTCTCTGCGGGAGGACACCAGGCTGGTGCTGGTTCTGCCTGCACTGAAGGGACAGTGTTGGTCCCCCAGTTTAGCCCACATGTCCCTGTGCAACGGGCTGCCCAAGGATAATTCTGTAGCGAAAACTCTTCTTTCTTGTTTCCCTCCTCATCCTACATGATTAATTGGCCTGAGTTAGAAGGCTCAGGATAGATGGATATAAGACCAAAATCCATACATTGGAACTAAAAATAAAAAGGGTTAATTATCTTTAATACTGGGAGCTGTCAGAGCTGAATGAAATGAGATAGCAGCTTAGAGTGTGTTTGCTTGCACGTGTGGGAGGAAGGTGAGGAGGCTGTTTATTTACAATTATTCCTTTTCCGGAGAGCTGGTGCAAACCAGTGTTCCCTCACCCCGTTCGAAAATCAATAAGAATCCTCCTTGGCTCTAATTCTGTTGCTGTTTCACTTAACCTTTAAACTTTACCTATTGGGTAAGCCAGGAATCAGCAAACCGGAACAGTTTGGATGCGTCTGATTGAAAGCCAACACTCTGAGCTTCAGCTTTGAATGTATTGCACTGAAGCACAGGCCCAGTTTTGGTGCTTGGAGGTTTGCAGTACAAGGTTAGCACTTGGAGGGCCTGTTGACACACCAGGTCGCTGCAGGATCCCAGGGCAGCCCCCATGGACAATACGCATGAGCACTTTTTTGCTAAGTCATCTCTGGTTTTCTTATGTTCCCCTCAGAGTGGAGAAATAGGCTGTGATCCCTTTCACCTGAAAGTGCTAGACATCCTAAAAGAGGAGCAAAGACCATGCAGTCACCTTCCATGCACCCCCCAGGACCTCCACTGCAAAGACTTCACCTCGGTGACACTCCCCACTGAGTTGCAAGTGCAATAGCCCCAAAAGCAGCTTTGCTGTTGCAGCCTCTTGCCCTACCATTCCCAAGGTGGTTTGTGTGGGGAGCCACCATGGTTTCTGTGTTTTACCCCAGAAGTGTCATTTGAATCCTTTCACAGGATTCAAACCTAAACAAAGGAGAAATCCTATATGTATAGAATGAGGCGCAGGACCGGTAACGCAGCAGCTTTAACTGCCTACAGCTACCCATGAGCAGGCTTTAAGACCTCAGTGATAGGCTTGGCACAGTAACACCAGATTAAAATGTTTTCTGGGTGGAGATGTTAAGCAAGCTGTAAGACTTGGTGACTTCAGCCTTTGTTCTGAGACAAATAATTCCCTTCGAACAAAGTTTTGGAGCTGGCTTGCTGTTTCTGAGAGCTGAGACTGCTCTGAATTCCTCCAAGCATCTGTATTCCTGGAGTGTATGGTGGAATAAAATTAATTCCCCTCTGCTGGAGCTCCCTAGATGGCACATGCCAGAAGGGACACAGTGGTGGGATAAGGTTGCCATACCTTGAAGTAAGTGGGTGTCTGGCAGATCATGAGCTTTTGCCAAGAAAAATACAGTAGAAATATTTGTAGATATTTAACTATTATGCCATGCTACGTTCTTGCTGTGCAATGTGCTAAACACCTCGCCTGGAGAGAGCAGGCTCCGGGTGAGGGTGAGCAGAGAGGAGCAAGGCAGATGCTGGTAGGAGCTGGGAGGGAAATGCAATTCAGCTTGAAGGCACCACAACAGCAAGGGAAACTGAGCTCCCTGGGTACGTTTGGTGCTGATGGCTGCAAGTGAGAAGGTGTTCTGTTACATTTGTGCCCTCTTTCCTAGTAACTGATCCAATTTTCACCTCTTCTTAAGCTGTCAGCTTTACAGCATGCATTTTCAGGAGTAAGCACTGTGCTCACAGCTTCTGTGCTGTGAAACTCTGGAAACTTGATTTCCACTTTTAAAATGTTATTATGCAAGAGAAGAAAACCAAATTGTCAACATCATCTATATCTGTGGAATTGTTTAAAACTAAGACCAGCCCATGTTAGCTCACTCGTGATGAGGCCAGATCAAGAGTGTTGCTGGTTTTAATAACTCATTGAGATTCTGCAGCACAGTTGTGGGCACCACCATTTCTTCGCAGAGAGCACATTAAAGCCAGGTATTTTGGCTTGTGCCACAATGCTGCATACGACGGTGTTATGCTGCGTGCCAGCAATTCAACGGGATGCTCCTTTCTTTGGATCACGTATCTGTTACCGCTCCAGACAATGAGTATCTGATACAAAATAGAAGTGATGGATGCCAAGCGAACCAGTGAGTGGGGAGAAGATACTGTGGTTCATTGACTAACCAAATTACTTTGGGGGTATTTAAATGCATCTCTAGCTTTTGATTCTGCATGGGCTATTATAGATGAGTTCTGTGATGATTCAGCCTTGGAAAATTTAACCTGTTCTGTTCCATGTGTGATGCTGGTGATTGCAGGAGTATGATGATGTGGTGAGGGGCTATAATGCAGTTTCCAGGGTGAAAAAGTACTGGATCTGAACACTGGTGAAAATTATTGTAACATTTATAATTTAATTATAGCAGAGCAGTGTAGTTGTTCATACTTACAAACTGAGCTAAAACTGAATGTTGATTGGAAATGTGGGCTGGAAATATGGGCTGTACTGCGTACCTTTAGGCAGCAAATTGTGTGCACTACATCCATGCCTTCATTTGACCTTATTCTCCATTTCTCTGCTGGGTTTGCTATTGCACCATGTCAGACACTGAGGTGAATCGATGAGTTTGATGCAGACAAACCAAAGCAGCTGCTAACTGAAGCAGGAAAATTCCTCAACAAGTTATCTGGATTGGCTTTGCTGGTGTTTGCACCCATCTTGCATTTTGCTCCAAGGAGATTGTAACAAATCAGATTGTTTGTAAAGACTTTCACATAAGCAGGGAGTTAGATGTTGGTGGCAAAGTATATGCAGAGAAAGACATTTTGAACTTCTACGTATAAACACACACACCGGGAACTTTTTCAGTAAGAGTGGCCAAAAGATGCCGCTACCTACATACATCTTGCCCAGATTGATGAACAAGGTCCGCATTTCCAGTATCAAATAGCCAATTCCTTATGAACAGCTCCAGCTGCCATTAAAAATACTCAGATTGATGGTAAGTCGGTTTGGAAAATCTGGTGCCCCTTTTGGACAGTTCGTACCTAGAAGAGATCTTATGCTGTCTGATCAATCAGCTCAACTTTTAATGCAAGCTTATAGAAAATAGAACTCATTCAATTTACAGGAAAATGCTGTTATCCACTATTACAGAAGAATTCTTGAATAAGTGTATTTTAAAATTATTCTTTTATATTGGCATAAAAGGTGCACAGTCCAGGGTAATATAGGGGTACTCCTGGGGCACTGGGTTTTTTCTGATAGGTGTTTGCAGTTGGATTTTGCTGCAGACTGGCTCTTGTTGTGCAGAGACTCTGACTTGGGGCTCTTGCTGTCGCCTTGAATGAGTTTATGGTCAGCCATGAGCTCATTATGATGTTTGGCTAAACCCCATCAACTAGTTAACCTGGAAGTTGCTGCATCTTCCTCTGCAGCTGTTGAATTAAGACAGTGGCAAAATGAAGTTGAACTTAAAGACGTCTGGGAGACTGAGGAGCTGAAAACCATAAACATGGAGAATTATTTTTGCAGATAAGCATGTATAAGCTGACAAGCAAAGCCTTTAAATTGAATACGTGCTGTCAGTGAGGTAGAGTCAAATAATTATGGAAATCCAGGGAGTGGGAGAATATATCAGAAAACAGGAATATTGGACAGTGAAAGACCAACAGGGGGCAATCGGAGCCTTTCCTGCCTGCGGCTGTAACCCACCTCCAGCCACTGCCATTAGGCCAAATTGTTGTCTGTTGGGCTGTAAAGTTTTACGCATTCCATTTAATTAACACTTTAAATTTTATCTTGATGGTGTGGGAGCTCCTGGAGAAAATTAAATAAGTTCACAACTTGCATTAACAAAGACAGTGTTTGCACTGGGGTGGAAACCAAGAAAATTGCCCTGGAAATCTTAAAAAGCTTCATTGTGTGAGGGCAGAGCCAAGTGAGGGGCAGAGCCAGGTGAGGGCTGCGGGCTCACCGTGCAGACCAGTTGGCTGATGGGTCTGCCCTGGTTTTGATGAGAACCAGCATGGGTGGGTGGTGGTCTCACAGCAGACCTGCCTGTGTCTTGAGCCTTTCTCCAGGTGCTGGGTTAATGTAGCACCAATCCCAAGCTTCCTTCTGCTGAGGGACACAGCTCTCTCCAAAGCCAAAAGCATGAGGAATGACACCATATCATTGAGCATTGCTGATTAATCAACAAACTAATTATCATTCCCAGAGCAGGCTCTCAGCAGTGTTTCTGTCAGGAAGAGTGAAGGCTGAGAAATGAGATTTAGTATGCAGCGAATACGAGCTGTTTCCCACACTGCCTGCCACCAGATGACATTGGAGAAGGTTTTAAGGTTCTAGGAGTAGAAGAACTTTTTCTGTGTGTAATTGTGGTTTGGTGACCAATGCGAGACAAAAGCCTTTAAAAAAAAGATGAATTTAAAACCAGAATGGAATAGATTTTTCTGTGGACCATTATGCGTATCTACAACTGGAGGCCCTTAAAAACATGTGGGAACATTTGGCAAGAAGTATGTGTACATAGGGTTGGGTCTGCTTTGGGAAGAAGGATGGACTAATTCCTTAAATTTCTTTTGAGCCCTGTTTCTGCTTATTACTATTATTTTCACCAAAGATACCCAGGAAAAGCAAAACTCCACAGTATTTTTATAAAAACATATTATTGCCACTTCTTTTATAGGGAAATAATAATTCCTTAAGTAATTCAATATGCAGAATATATTCCATGTGGACACATCCTGGCTTTAGGAGCATGGTGTAGCTTAGGCTGTGTTGCTCCCTCACTGGGTGTTACCTGGGGTGCGGTGTTGCATGCCCCACTGTACTGAGGAGCTGCCTTTCACATGGGACTTGAAATTCCTCCCTTCTTGCAGCAGCTGTGATGTGAACCAGCAGCAACTTCCTCAGGTCTCTACTTGGATTCCTTGTATTTCATAACAGACAGTGTTCCTTTGTCATTTGGCAAGATGCCTGCCCTTCTTGCATTGCTCACGCTGTCGAATTTGCTAGCCCACTGGGTTGCCCGGCATGTATCATAACCCACAGCATCAGCTCTGGCTGCTTTTTTGGTGGTGGTTGGTTTGGTTTGGTGGTTGTTGTTGGTTCGGGATTTTTTGGGGGTGTTTTTTTTTTTTTTGAGGAAATGGTTTTCTCTAATATCTCACTATGTGTCGGCTTAAAATCAGGTCTGCAGCCACCCTAGGAGGAGTGAGCAGAAGGTGCTTGGTGCCACGTCAAAAGTGTCCTGCAGGAGAAGCCCGCAGTGGTGGAGGGGGAAGGTACATCCTTATCCACACCGTGGAAATGGTCCCTCAAAATACATGAGCCCTGCCTGGCCACTGGAATGGTTCACTCCCCGAGGGCGCACACTGCTGGCAACAGCTGGTGCCTCGTTGGGTCTGCAAGGGGACTCCGCTCCGCGTTCAACATATCAGCCGAGTCACTCTCGCAGCTTGCATCACATGCCACCCTCGGCAGAAAATCCTTGGCGTAACCATGGGAACACGGTTTTGCTTAAGCAGGGCTTGTGAGGATGCAGTTCGTAACGAGCCAGGGGTGATCGGGGCAGCTGCGTGGGGGTGAGAGCGAGAGAATTCATCTTCGCTTTCCTCTACCCCCGTGCTAATCAAATGCAGCAAAATTGTGTAAATGAAGGACTATAATTTCCCTTCACCTCCACAGCTTTTCTCAGGCAGTCTGTCGCTGGATATCACTCCTGCATTAAACACAACACTACAGGGCTCGTTTTCAAAACCAGATTTTTGTGGTGGGTAGATCAGTGAGATGCTCCAATTCTGGGCACCTGGGTCAGCCCCAGCAGCACCCATGGATCGGGGGCAATGGGGGCTCCAGCTTCCCTGGAGCCCAGTGGTAGAGCACCATGATAAAAGTGCTCAATGCAGAGGTCAGGTAGCACCTAACAGCCACCTCCATGGCTCTTAAGGTCATTTTTGGGGATCCCTAAATGACAGTTTTGGTGTCTGTCTTCTTTTATCCTGTATTTTATGCTATGTTGGCCACAGAGTTGGTGTCAGAAGTACGGGCACCCAGTGGCAATACAGTTATTAGCACAAATTGGTGAATTTCTACTCTGAGTTTCCAAAGTGACATAGGTGATACCAGCATTGGCTTCCCCAACAGAGGCTGGTGGGAGC
>NW_010413364.1:166151-168907 GCF_000710305.1 Buceros rhinoceros silvestris | reverse complement strand
GAGGGTGGGGGGAGTGGGGCGCGGCGCGTCCCAGCCACAGCCGCTGTGTGCTCTGCTGCTCTCAGAGAGGATCAAAGGCGCTTTCTGTCAATTGCTGTTCGCGTTTTCTCCCAGTTTTTCCCATGACAAGAAGTCACCATGAGATGGAGCTGCACGTGGACTTGTCTGAAGTTCTCACTCCCCCTCCACATGACACTCCAGGATCCAAACTGCTTTAAACATTTTGTCCCTAATTAATTAACATATTTGAGGACGTGCTCAATTATAAGTGAACAAACGCTTCAGTGCCACCCCGAGGAGAGGCTTCCCTAAACCAGCACCCACTGCCCTGGTTTCAGTGGGAGCTTGCAGAAGAAATGTTTTTTTAGAAATGTTAGTGCAAGAACTATTCCTCCCCCTCATGCCTTTTGCAGCCTTTCTTTTGTGTGAATATTTTTTTTCCAAATTTTCAGTCGTCTACATGCATGACTAAAGGCTGAACCAAAGCTGGTTGGGTCGGTAGATCCTTTCCCACAGGCTTAGACGAGATTTGGGTAATCGCCCAGTGCTCTGGGGTGTTGGAGCTGTGCTGAGAGATCTCAGAGCACTCAGAGATGAGTGTTTTGGGTATCAAATAACACAGCACAATCAATGGCTTGCTTTCTCCCCTGCAAAATGATTGCGATTTCCCCCTATTTTCTCTATTTAATTTTTTTTGTCTGTTCTGTGTTATTGTTTTCTGCAAATAGTGAAAAATAATCCATCTAAAGCGAAGAGTGTGCACCAGCTATTGCCTGCCCCCTCAGGAGAAACCATTTGGGAACACTGTAATATATATATATTTATAAATTGCTACAGCTATTAAGTAGTGAACTGGGAAAAAACTGAGCTTGCTTTCTTGTTTAGCTGCTCAACACGGCAGTGAGATAATTGCAAAAATACACTTCTTGGGGTGAGAAAACGGTAGAGATTTAGGAAGCAGGATCAATGATTTTTCGCATGTTGGATTTCTCTGTTATGACATTCTGCCAGGTTGCTGTGGGCAGGGGGAGGATCTCGCTTTCACATGCACACTTGCACCCCCGCAAGTCGGCCATGAATCTGTAGAAAATCTCTGTGAGACGTACATAACCACCTCCAAACTTCCACATCTCTGCCGTTGCTTTGTAGAGTGGAGTGAAAATCTTGATCCATTAAACCAGCCTAATGCCTTCACTGAGTCTGGGCAGGATTCCCAGTCACTAAACTTCACCTAATCTATGGTTTTCAAGTCGTTCAGGCAAAATGGAAATTCTCCCCAGCTTTTCACCCACATGGCCCTGCCCTCCATAAATAACGTTTGTGGAGAAAGCCTAATCATGCTTACTTTAGAGAACATTGTTTTGCTTTCACAGCCACACCCAGTATGGGACTGGGACCAAAACCTCAGAGCCACAGACTTTCCACCCTTCAGGACGGTTGAACATGCGTCTCTTGGAGCTCAGGCTTCCCACCCATTTACAACCTTGTCTCAACACACGGGCGGTCTGAAGCTGGGCGGCCTCGGGAAGTGTTGGCTTTTGAGCACACAGGCTCTTTGCTTCTTGTGGGCACATGCTGAGGGACACAGAGTGCTGCCCACTATTCTTCTCTGCAGTGCTGGGGCTGGATCCAAGCAGAGCATCTGGAAGGGTGGAAATGGACCTGGGGCAGAGCTCAGTTGGGAGTTCAGGGTTTGGGACACTGACCTCAGGGAAGCTGGTGGCATTCAGGTGGTGTGTGCTTCTCCTCTCTAAGGGAACAGCGGGAAGGTAATAATGATGACCGTAACAATAGCATTTTTTTCATCCAAGGACCACAAAGGTAGTGCAGCCTGTTGTTTTTACCCTGCTTTTGTTTTTTGACTCTTAGCAACAGTAGCAGTTTAGTTCAAGTTTACTCCTCCTCCATCAGTGGCAATGTCTGTTCGTACATGCCCTTTACTAGAAATGAAAATCCTGAGCTGAGTGTGAAAGGATGCTTCCAAGAGATGGCTTGGTTCTTTAACCACCTCTTTGCTAATAACAATAGTTTCCTTGCAGGACAACAAGCTGGACACCTTCTGCGTGTGTTTGTACCTCTGGGGGCAAGTCACACTCCAAGGCCCTTCTGAGAGGAGGGACAGGAGAAGGGAAGAAGTCCATAGAATTTCACAGGCACTGGCGAGCTGTAACTCTCCTTTCCTCCTTCTTTCCCACCTACCGGACAGATGGGGAAAGGGGCGGGGGATGGTTTGGGTTTCTTTCAAAGTGGCTGTCACCCTCTAGGATGGTGTTTTCCCCTGTTTGTGAAAAGGCCTGAGACTGACATCTCTGCTGCAGAGAGCATCCTGTGCCCTGCTGCTCATGTCACTGTGGCACACGGTGAACTTTGCAAATAAAAAAAATCACAGCATGTATTCCCAAGAGGTGTCACCACCTTAGCTGCCCTGAAGGCAGTGGGAGGAACTGCTAGTTGCAGAGCTGGTCCTTGTTCTAGCTGCAGGAGCTATGTGAACTACATGATCTGAATCTTGATCAAATCCTGTTTGCATCAACCAACGGCTCTGGCTTAGCCTCTGAGCTAGGTTTTCCTCTTGTTCCCAGGGCTGAAATCAGGAGGTGTGGTGTTTTCGGGTGGGTTGGGACAGCAGGCAGGTTCTGTTCATCTGACATATGCCAGAGAAGGCACGGTGTCTTGGAGCGAGGGCTCTCACCTGGCAGAGCTAGGTTTGGGACCAGCTCCCACCACAGCAGTGCAGGCAGGGTGCTTGGGCAGGC
>NW_010413364.1:147031-166012 GCF_000710305.1 Buceros rhinoceros silvestris | reverse complement strand
TTTTTTAGCCATGGCTTCAGGATGGGGAGAACTGCTGGGCCTGCTGTTTTGACACCTGCAGGTTGACTGTTTTATCAGCAAATCAGGTTCTGGATGGTTGGAAATCTCATTTTTCTTTTAAAAGGAAGTGGTGTCAGAGTCCCTTCAGGGAGAAACTTTTATTTTCTCACCTTGCAAGAGCGACACGTAAAGATGGCTGGGCTGCACATCTGAGGCTGTGCTAGGGAGCAGGGCAGACCTGACCTGGGATTTTCCCTGGGTATTCCTTGAGTCCCCCAAAGCACCACATCTGTGAGCTGGGGCTGTTGGAGCCCATGCAGTACTGGCAAGAGGGAGGCAGGTGGTGGCCTGGTATCTGTGGGGAAGTGACACCCCAAATGGCACTGTGAGTGCCCTGAGCAGTGGAGGGAGGCTGGGATGGGGCTTGTGCCAGCTCTTTTCTAAGCCCGTTTCTATTGCACTGCACAGAGCAATGGAGCACAATACTGCATTTGTCAAGATGATGATGCTTCCTCTGTCTAATGTCATGAAAACACTAGCTGATTTTTTTTCTCCTTCGGTTTTTAACAGAGTAGGAGTTTACCTTACGAAAACAAAAGAAGCCTGTTAGCAGTAGTGTTGTTTCAAGGTGGAAGCAGAAGATTCAGGGAGTTGGATTGCATCCTTTTTTTCTGGCATGCTGAGTGATTTTGGCCAAGTCTCTTGCCCTTGTGCGTCATCTTATTTTTGCTTGCAAAACAAAGACAAAAGTGCTGTGTTCAGCTGAAAGGGCCCTTTTTTATTCAAAAGGTTTTGTAACACACAGAGTAAAGGTCTGTGGAAGGGCAGATAAGTGGTAAAGCAAAGGAAAAGATGCAAGCCCTCGTAACCATATGCAAGGATTATTTGGAGTCACCAGATGGTAGGATTCTAGACCAAATTTGTTTTTGTTCTGAAAATCAAAACATAGCATCTTTTACAAATGTCTGTCAAGTGAGACGTGGATCTTCTTAATTGCCAGGAGTGTTAGAGTATCACCACAAAGGATCCAGGTGCAGAGCCTGGGAGACAGGATGAATAATCAGCAGAAACTAGCTGCTAGGCATGGTGGTTGTGGGGAATGAAGCTGGCTCTAGAAACAACTGCCACAGGGCAGTGGCAAGCTGGGTGTTCCCAGGACTTACACCAAGGTCGGGTGTTTTTCTGAAAAAGTAGCTGCAGCCCAAGCAGGACCCGCTGCTCACAAGTGCTGTAGCTGGGAGACGAGGCCATCAGGGCAGCTAATCGTGTGGTCTCCACCCCCTTCTCTATCTGCAAACCTCGAGTGTGTCAGCTGCGGACCTCAGGAGTCATTTTACTGGGTGCCAATAAAACAATACGCATTTTCCAATTAATGGTGCAGGTAGCATTCTTTCATTTGTCCTTGCCTGCGTGATGTAGCAATGCTCAGGTCATCACGGCCTTTGTAAAGAGGCGGTAAGAAACGGATGGAACTTCAGTGGGGTATCTCTGCTAGCAGCTTTCCTTCTTTTTAATAGAAGGCATCAAAAGAGACCGTAGAGAACTTACAGTAGAGACGAAAGGTGTAGCACCAGGATAAATAAGGCACACAGTCTTTTGGATTTAGGGGACATGCCTTCATTTTTGCTCAGTACAGTCCAGTCTCTCCTTTTTCAGTTTTCACGACAGATCTGACAAAGACAATCTTCTCTTTTAATGCTGAACTGCAAGTGCTGCCAGACACACAGTTCTGTGAAAGCGTTCAGTTTTGATCAAACCAAACCAATTATCCCACCAGAGCGATAGTTTACCATGCAGAGTGCGTCCATCTTACAAGACATTGCTGGGGTCTGTTGTTTTTTTTTTTAAATGCACATATGTATTTCTTTTAGACTCACACCATTACTTGATTAGATTACTGCCCTCCTAGAAGAGCAAATGACACACTGCCGTGGAGGTAAGCTACCTTCAGCTAAATAAAGACTTAATTGTAGCACGAGAAATTCAACACACATAATAGAAGACAAGAACATTCAGCCTGGAAGATCAATGATGTTGACAGCTTTTGAAAATTGCAAAATGTAACTGTTATTAGAGCAAGGCAGCGGGTGAGAAACAGCGTGGCCCAAAGTAGATCGTGTCAGTAAGGCTAATGTATGTGTCGTGAATGACTTGAGAGCTGCTGAGGAGGAAATATAGGTGGTTTGAATCTCCTGATCAGGTGTGAGAGGCTCGGGAGCTGGTCACAGAATAACTTCTGGAAATGTAAAACCGCAGGTCCGCGCTGTAAAACATAGAGCAAAATCAGGTGAGAGCTCAGCAATGTCACAGTGCCAGTTCTGCCGGGCCCTAAGCGATGCCCCTGAGCGTTATTTGTTCTCTCTTTAATTAATAGAGAAGCAGTCGAGCCAGTGAAAGTTTATTCTCATGTACCCCAAGGGTGACATTGTGCAGGGGGCACTTTGAGGTGACCAGTCTGAGCAGGCCTGAGGAGGAGGTCTTTCAGCCCAGGAGAAGGAGGACATGGTAGTAAAAATAATCCAGTCTGCTTTGCAAGTCATTTATAAGCTTGCAAAAAGCTGCTTATTTTTTAGAGCCTGTTGGAAAGTGTTCATCAATGGATTTTTTTTTTTTTTGAATGTCTCATATTTCCTGCAAGGAAATTACTCCTCATTCTGAGAGTCTCAAATTCACTGTCACTCCATCACTCTTCTAATGTGTGGTGCTCTTAAATGTACTTGGCTTTAACTTTTCAGCTCTTCTGAGTGACATTGCCCTCTTTTCTCGCAGTGCTTTTGTGGTTTTTTCCCAGCCCTCTCCAATTCTTACACTGTGTCGGCCTCCTTCACAACGAGCCGCCTCTCTGACTCTTCTCCCAGGGCTCCTCTATGAACTCTCTCATGCTTTTATACTTCAAGTCTGCTGATGATTCCTTCAAGACGTTTTTTAAAATGCCTTTTGTGCTCCTTGCAAGCTCTTTGCTCTAAGCCCCTCTCCACTGCCACCCTCTGCCTTCCCTGCTGGAACCCAAAGCACGCTCCCACTTGAGTCTTTCCCATTCAAGCTGCAAAAGGTGATAAGTTAAAGTGATATGTTCGATTTGAACTGACCAGGGTTTGCATAGGACTGACTTTTTTTTAAATGCCCATCTCTAAAACATTATTTTGCCTTGTTACACGGTCTTTTGCTTTGCTGTGGCTTTTCTTAATTAGGTTTAGACTTACCGCTGTAAAAATTCAGAAGTAAGGATTCACTAATCTCTGAACTGATTTCCACACATGCTATAGAGAGCATGGTGGAAATTACACTGGAAATTGAACATTATATGGTGTGATAAATAGTAATTTGGAGGTATATTAACCTGCTTCCTTTAGGTAAAGAAATGTCTTATACATTAACTGTCCTCATTCAGGAGCTGACATTTCCTCCTGATGAGGCGTTTATCTTATGGCTTGATTATCTTTCTGAGAAAACACTTCAACTCTGACCTTTCCAGATGCTAGAGTGGGCTATGCTTTCACACTGACTGGCAGCCTGTGGTGGCATGAGAGCAACTGGGAATATGAGGTGTTCTGCCTACCCTAAATCAGTGAGATGGTGACAATTTGTTGAAAATCTCCTTGATGAAACCTCATTTCCTTCCTTTCAGTAAGAGATAACTCATCTCATAAAGTAAAATGGGTTGATGTAAGAGAAGACCATGTGGAAGTGCAGAGCAGGTTGTGTGCTGGAGAGAGGGGTTGCACTTCTCCCCGGCACTGCCAATGGTAATGCCTCCTGGGGAGCTGACAGCTCAGCCAGACGACAACCCGTTTTCTGCCTGAGCTTCAGTGTTATGAGAGAGATTTGGGTGCGTAGCAAAACAATGCTGAAACAAAGCCAAGTGCTGTTATCGTGGTCTGCTGATTAAGGAAGTCAGACCTCCTCTGCTCTTCCCTTGGCTTACCTTGACCTGGGATGAGTGCAGAAATTGGCTGCTTTCTCTAGGAAATGTGGAAGGCCATGGGAATAAGCTGCTCCATTTTAAGACTGTGATTATTTACTGCTATATGCAGCTAGAAAGGGGGTAAAGCAGGATGAGGGATGGACTCGTGGTACCCCAGCCCCTTCCAAGGGCAGGCTGTGCACACACAGCCCTTTCTCGCTCACGCCCTGCTCACTTGAGGGTGAGTTCTGTCTGTAGCACAACTCCCATTGACACTGCCGTGAGATCTGGTAGAGTCAGTATATCAGCATTGTGCCCTAATTTCTTCTGCAGTCGCTGCCTGATGGGGCACAACGTAAAGGTCGTCCTTCAAATATCTGCTTACAAGAAAACATATGAAATGTATCCACGCTTTCGGGAGTACCTTAGATCTAATCAGTGAATCCTGCTACAAAAACTGCAGAAAATTAAATCATCCACAGAAGATGCATCTCAGTTTTGGTGCTGTCCAACAGAGTCAAAAGCCATCAGCTCATGCCCTGTGTCACCAGCATGGCTGCAGAGATTTTAGGGCAGCATCCCTGAGGGCAAAGGTTGTCTGCACAGATGGACTGTGTGTCCCTCTGTGTGCATCCCATTAACAGGCTCCATGAAATGTCTAACCCTCACATTTGCATCTGACCCTCCCAGAGAGATGTCACGGACCTTGTTAGCTTTTGTAGTCAGCTTGTTTTTTCCTTCATTTTACACTATGACCCATTTTCTTGTGTTCTCGTCCCCTCCCGAAATGCCCAGGACTTGGTACACTGTTCTCTTCCTGCTGTCCTCCCGCTGGAGTGAGACTGGCTTTTGCCAGAGGGAAATCAGAGGATTGGGAGAGGCATGCAGCCTTACAGCGCTTGCTCTGTAAGGCGAGAGGTAGAGCAGTGGTGAACTGCTGGGCCTCAGTAAAGGGAGCCCAGACAAAGCCACAGGAATGACTGAGACAGCTGAATCCCCTCAGATTATTCTCCCCTTGAGTTTTTGCTGTGAAACGATTTTCCTTGTGGGCTGCTGTGCCCTGCTCCTCGGCAGTGACTGCACAGCCCCCGCAGGGTGCCTGCCTGTGCCTCTGTCCTTCTGTAACTGCCTTCGGGAGAGAACGTGCTCAGTAATGCCTCGTTTTTTGGACAGGTTTTAGGAATGTAATGGTATACTTTTTTTTGTTAGCAATAGCTAATTCTAGAAGATGAGGCTTGTGCTAGGCGTGTTGCACTGCTTGTTTCTTCCAGTTGTCTTGTCCTTCCAACTCCGGCTGCCTCAAACAGTAAATTTGGTGGTGCAGAGAGAAACCCACCACTCAGGGAGAGCTTCATGGTGCTGAAGCAGTTGCCATGGTGGAAAACGCCTTGTTCCTGGGAGCTTTAAATGTTGGTGTGGATGTCCTAGGGTGGGGCTATTGAACACTTCAGAGACAAGAGCTGATATCTTGAATACAACTCCAAATTTTGCTAAAGGCTGGTGAAGTGACAGAAGGTCAGATGCGAGGCGTGTGCGGCAGCCTGTGCTGCTGAAGACACCCACCACAGGTTTTTGTGCTTGTTTCCATGTGTACTGGGGAGCTCATTACCCAAACCAGAGCTCTGAGCCTTTTTCAGTAAAAGCAAACTAGCAGCACTGCTGATGCCCTCGTGACCTGGCAGCTCATTACAGCGTAGGTTTGGCAGAGCTGAATGCATCCATCATGCTGAGATTGGATCCCACATCCTCACTGCATCCTGTTGTGTCACCCAGAGTTTTTGAGGTTCGGACCTGTTATTTTCACCCAACAAGCAGCAGCCTCTAATGAGAAGAGATTTCTTTCCTCCTCCAGCTCCCTGCTGCTTGGTCACTTGCAAGTTACAGTCTGAGGAGCAACAAGTTGTAATCCAAGAAAAGGGCTCTAAGCTATGCAAAACCAGCTGCCACATCTAATATCGCAGAAGATGCCATGGAGTTCCCACGTTCAAACGCTGGCGGTGTGGTTGTTTTGGTTGGAGGAGTCTATTGTGGGTACATTAGTGCTGGGTGTAATGGGGTCCCCGTTGCACCCCTATTGCTTCAACAAGACATGGAAAACCACAGCAAAGAAATGTCAACGTGATGATTGCCAAGGTCTTGTTGGAGCTGGCTACTGAGTGAAGAACCTAGTTATAGCTGGCTCAACAGACTAGGAAGCAGAGGATTGTTGTTTAAAGAGGGGCTGTGCTGGTGGGGCTGAGTGAAAATGCTTGGGACTCATTTGCGTGGCAAATGCGGTGCTTCGGACGTGGAGAGGATCCCCCACCAGTGACAGTGTTTTGCAAACACAACCAGAATTAATATACTGGGTAAGCAGACCCTAGACATGATAAGCTATAGATTGAAAAGGACTGTAAGAGGTGAGAGCCCTCCAGACCTGGAAATGGAGGGAAAAGTCTGAGCTTGGTTTTATTTACATTAGCATGAATCAAGAACACACTCATGGAAGCTGGTGGAGTGATGCTTATGTAAATGAGAGGAGTCAGTCCCCGCAGTCTGTCAGAGAAGAGTGTGACGTTATCAAGAGCTGTCCTTTATGTGCTTCCTATTGCTTATCTACCAAAATTCATTGCAAAAAATGAAGATCCTGTGCATCTCGCGTGTTGAAGTGGGATGCAGATCAGGAATTTAATTAATAGCTATTGGTGGTGCACTGGAAGAGGTGTCCATGTATGGGAATAGTGAGCTTTATAAAGCTCCCCTACGAAAGAAATAGGGCAGAAGAAAATATGTCCTCTTGGTGCAGGTCTCTTGATGCTCTCCTGGAAGGCTGTCAGGTGCTGCTGTGACAAGAAGGAAGGAGCAGGTGTGTTGGGTACAGCACAGGAGCAGGGATGTGGCACAGTGCAGTTATTGCCAACAGAGTGGCTGCACCGAGCTCCAAGGGCACACCCGGCCTGTTCAGCAGTGGGTTGTGCACGCGAAGGCTGCTCGCACCTCCCTTGCCGGGAGCTGCTTGCTGGCAGCCGGAGCTGCGCACAGGGCAGAGCAGAGAGTCGTGTCGTGACTCATACTGTGCTGAGGCCATGGAGGGTTGAGTAATGCTTGGCGAGCCAAGGAATGCAGCGACATGTCAGAAAAAATCATGATAAATTCTGTGCCAACGTTTTGGAAAACTCTGTTTAAAAATGTCACATTTTTTGAGAAAAAGAAACAAGTTTTGCCATTTTTTTTCTTTTTTTTTAATGCCTGTGACGAAGTATCTTCTTTCTCTGTGCACCTTCAGCACTTGGTAATCAGTGTGAAAGCTGTTGATGAGGTCTGGTAGTCCAAGTCGACAGTCACAAGAGGCTCCTTGGTCCTCACTCTGCCAGACAGGCTGCCTGGCTCACTTTTTTTTCCCCTAGACTGTCCCTGAGCTGCTCCAGGGCTCTGGACTGAGTTCCCAGGCTACTCAGGCAGGCAGCTGCCAGGAGCCCCTCCTTGCATGTTGTGTTTCAAAATCAGCCAAAGATCCTTCAGCATCCACGCTCGGGTGTTGCTGAGAAGTTAAACCTTGCAGAAATCCAGCTGTGTGCAAAGGCATCAGGCTGTGGGTGTTCTTCCCCAAAACAGCACGTGGGCCTTCCCACCCCGCACATTTTGTGAAGCTGAAATGTCCCTTTCCCCACCAGCCCGATACGTGACACACATCAAATGCTGTTGGCAAGACTGACTGTTTATTGTCAGCATGTGGTTTTCTTTCCTGCTACACCACTGAAGTGATTGGGAATCGTAATAACTTTCTCCCCCTTCCTTCCAATTAGTGGTCCTTCTTCGATGCATCCTAAAATTGTCCCCTTGTGACATTTTCATCTCTATATGGCATTAAAATTTCTGAACTGGCGCAGCACAATGCTGTAGCTCAGCAATGCAACCACCTGATGTGCTGGTTTTAGCTAAAATGAGGATACACCTGTGTGTGCTGAGGGGTTCAGAGGGCAATGGCTGAGATAACTAGTTGGTTGGGGATTTTAACCCGATTAAGACCAGTTAATGGACTTAGGAGGCAGACTGTTTGTAAATATCACCAAAAGCTGGAACTCTTTACTTGAAAATAATTTTGAAGTTTCTGAGGTCTGACTTGACACAAGCTCTCATGGTGCCACCAAGTCCTGTCCAGTGTCTGTAGCTACAAGGCATCTAGAAGGAAACCAGATTTCATATAATCATCCCTTTCCTGTACCTGATGACTGAGCACGTTTCTTTAGGGGTCTGCTCATCTTTTGGAGCAGACACAAAGCTGAGGTCCTGACCACGTGTGGTCATTAGCGATCCCATGGTGTTTCTAGCAGCGGTGCTCTGGCCAGATTCCAAATTGGGTAATTACATTACGTTTCCCCAAATTCCCCCTGTAGTTTCCCCTGGAAACAGTTTTCTTTTTCACATCCTGCCTGAATCCATACTGTAGCCCTGTAACTAATTAATTTAAGAGCTTTGAACATATAAAATGCTATGTAAGTGCTGCAAGTACTATTATTACTAGTGTCCCAGTGTGATGCTGAACAGCTGTCGTGGGCCAGCCCCGGAGCTGGCTGTATCAGAGAAGGGGCATCCTTTGGAAGAGCTTTGAGACTCGTTGCAAGGACATTGGATAAACCTGCAACAAAATAACACCCCTGGAAAAAGGCACAAGAAAGTAGAAAGTTTAATACCAGTATAATCTTCTTCTCTTAATCTCCTTGAATGAAACAGTTTAGCTAATATATTCTTGTGATGTGGATTTACTCTCATTTATATTACAGTTACCCACACAGAGATTAGCATCTCCTCACACTAAGAACTATATAAACTGTAGTAAGGGTTGGAGTTTATAATTTAAATAAATCAGATGGGCAAGGAGATGAAAGTAGAACAACTAGTCATCCAAAACTAGACGGTATGGTTGCATGGACAAACTTTTAAAATTCCCCTCTGTAATCCAGACTTCACAGTAGTCAACTTGCAAAATACCCGCAGACAGCTTTTCACAGTTGGGACTTCTCAAAGAAGAGGAGTGGCATGTTGATTGAGTTAAATTTCTCCAGAGAGCTGCTTCTGGAGCGGCAGTGGACAGGGGCTGCTGCACAGAACATTTGAGTCCTTTGGTTGAGAAGGCCAACCAGTCTCCATCCAGCTGCACATGGCTGCCCCAGCACCAGTGTTAGCGGGGGAAGCAGCAGCTGTGCTATATAGACATGCCACTTCTTTGGCAGTAGCTCAGGAGCTCAGCATTCTGTGAACATCCCCAAAATGGCCTGAATTGTCAGAGGTGCTGAGCTCTTCTAAGTTAGCGTTTAAACTACAGCATCTGCTGAGATAACCAAAATGAGCTTCTTTGGTCTCTGTTCAGGCACCCATGATTGGAGTTGGCTTTTCCAGTGGGAGGAAATGCTGCTGTTCTATACAGCAGCTGTGTCCTGCACTACAGCAGTGAGAGTGTCTCAGCAGAGGGGTTCTCAAGTTCTTCCATCTTTCTGCCAAACATATGTGGCAAGTGGGACAGCAAAGGCTGCCTGGGTGATAGGGAGGGAAAGCAGAGCAGGGCTGGTCCTGCTGAGGATGAAGCTGTGCGGCTTTGTTTGCATGAGGCTGCCTGCACCATGACTGTGGGACCCCAATTACTAATTTTTAAAAAAGCTTTGGCCAGAGGAAGTGGACTGCACTTTTCCTCACTCGTTCAATGTCTTGTGTGCTTAATGATGCCTAGCTATTTTGAAACACAGGTTAAGATTTTGAAGCCTGGTGTGAACAAAACGCAAGGGCTGTACTAGCAGATAACAGAAGCTATGCAGTACAGCCTCTACATTGTCCTGGAAGAGCCATGACCATTGTCTGCAGGCTGGTGCAAGTGGGTGTGAAGGCATGTATGCCAGCAACGACATGTCACTGAGACGTTCAGGTCACTGCTGCTTTCTTTGACTCTTGTACTGAAATGTGCCATCTATTCATTTCTGTGCGATAAGGAGTTGCTGTAGGGAGTTGATTTAGCTTCTGACAAGTGCTGCTCCAAAGAGTCTAAACACAGGGACTTAAATTTGAGTCTAGTGCTCAGTATATAGCCCAGACCACCTTGAGTCAACGCTGTGCTTAGGTGTGTAGGACATCCTGAGGCACCATTTGCATGGCTGTCTGTAGGCACCGCCCTGCTCAGCGAGGAGCATGTGGGGTACCACACACCCAGCTGCTGCTGGGGTGGTCTGCAAACCATCTCAAGAGCAGCTCTAGAGCTCTGTCGGTGTGCGGAGCAGTCATGCGAGCCAGGGCTGCAATAGTTTAAAACACGTTTCCTGCCATTTGTTAACAGGCCTTACAGCTAGATCAAAGGAAAGGGAGTGTAGAGCTGTACGTGGTACGGTAAGCTGTTGTTCACCATCTGGCATTAGCCACAGAGGCATCTTTGGCATCACTTTAGGCTAAATGCTGGACTGTGGGGTAGGGCAGGAGGACTGGCACATCGTTTTTCCGTGTGATGAGGAAGGGCAGCCGTGAGTAAGCTGGAAAAGCTCCACAGCTAGACCTGTGAGGTTGTGTCTCAGAGGAGGCACTTTCAAAGGCCAACCCACCAGGATGAGATCCTTCACGCCCTTTGGGCAAACCAACACTATACATGCTATCAGAAAACCTGCAAACCTCTCTCCAGCCTAGTGGCCTGCATTTAGTTATCTTGCTCATTCAGTGACTGGGTGAATTGTTCCGTAGTCACTTGTAGTTATTATAGTTCATGCTTTAGTATAATGGAACATGCTTACTTCAAGGGGAGCTCTTATTTTAAAGGGATGAATGTCAAGCCGAAGGAAATTGCGGGGCCGCAGTGTACCATCTGTTTAGTTTCTTTGGTTATGGTAGACTTTATGAAACCCATTTTGCTCAGAAGGATGAACTGGATGTGAATGGTTGTCAATGACATTTAGAAGAGACAATCTGGCAAATAAGAAAGCACAAGAGTCTCCTGTGGACTGTTAAATACTGAATAAAATATGAGTGGTGCTGTGCTATTACTAAAACGAGCTATTTTTAATGATTCCACTTATAACTCTCCAGCCTTCTGATGTGACAGTTAGCAACAGCACTCAAAACCCATGAATAATAAAACAAGCGGTTTAAAAGTTGGCCTATATATTGACATGTATTCTGGCATGGGTCTCAGGTGTCTCTAATGAAGAAAGATGATGGCACAAAGAGCCAGCAAGAAAATCATGTATTTCCCTCCCACCTGAAAGTTACAGATTTAATTTAGTGTAATGATGCAGAGAAAAAGCAAACAAGTTTGATTAAAATTTTCTGTGCTGTTTTAAACAGAAGCAGGGAGCTGTACTCATACTGGATGAGGAAAAGGAAATAATTTTCAGTTTGATAGTCACTGAGGAGAGCGCTCAACAAGATTTAGTAGAGTTACTTTTTTATTATTTGGCAGTCTAGGATAATTTTCACTCAAGAACTTTAAAAGTCTGGATGAGACTAGTGTCTCTGGTTAACAGATGTTAATTTTTAATAAATCTTGGATTGCTAATAAGGTTTAATAGACCACAACAAATATGGGAATATAATGTTCTAGTTGAGATACAGACCTGAAAATGGAGGAGGTCTTTCTGGCCCAAATCCAACTTCTAGCAGGTTGCTCCAACAGCTGTCCAGCTTGGAAGATCTCACATCTCCTTGGCAGGCTTTGCGAAAGACAGAGGATTAGATCAGCTCAGTGGTTTGGGCATTTTCAAGAAAGATGCCACTGTTTCTACCATCTAGGTAACATCCAGGTTGGCATCAAGAACCCAGGGCTGGCTGCTTGTCCCCTGTACAGTGTGGAGTGGAGATCTAGGCAACATCCCCAGCTTGGAGTGAGCCACAGGAGATATTTAGGTCAGGACTGTGCCTTAAATACTGCCCTCCTACGCAGACATCTGTATCAGGGCTGCAAGTGGAGACCTCTTTCCAGTTGAGATTGGGATCCTGGCTTGCTCACCTAGATTGTGAGCATCTGACATTTTATTTCAAAACAAAACAAAACAAAGCAAACAAACAAAAAAAAACAAACCAAAAAGGAAATGGAGCAAGCTGTGATGATCAGACTGGGGTCACTTGTTGTCATTGCTTGATGCGGGGGCTTAAAAAAGTTAACTGGGACCAGGAAGCATTTAGGGGTGCATTCGTTTTCTGGAGCATCCTGAAGGAAGGGGGAGCAGGAGGCAGTGGTGGGGTTACCCCATTGTGAGAGAGCTCAAACCTTTTTTCCAAGAAGAGTGGCCCAACCTCAGGGCTGCAGCTGCAGTGCCTTTTGCCTTGCCTGGCTCGGCTGGGCAGATGGCAAGATCTGCAGCAAGCCGAAGCCCGTGTGCCTGTGTTGGATAGGGATTTGGGGTTGTTCAGTGTGAGCAGGGAAAGCTAGAAGTCTTGTTATTGCTCTTGGATTGGGCAGTGCTGGGTCCCAGTTCTGCTTGTAGGGCTTTTTATATCCCTCGTGTTCGAGGATTAGTGGAGAAAATACAGAATCTGTCCGGAACACAGGTCAGTCCCTTCACTGACATGGCTGCTTCTTCCCCTGTGGTGGTACTTCTCCTCTGCTGTAACATCACAGCAGAGTGCTGCACTGGCAAGTGACACTATCCCCCTTGGGACAAGGAGGATGCCAGGTTAGCTGGTCCCCAAGCCCTGAACCAGGAAAGCAAAGGTTAACTGGGCCAGGAAGCAGGTTGGAGAACTTGTTAGTGCTTGGAAGCATTCTTAAGGAAGAGGAAATCAGCCGTGGGGACAGATAAAAAGCCATGCTGACATGAAGCGGGAGCATTGGCACTCTGATAGAGATGCTCTCTCTTGCTTTGAAAAACCTTACCTCCTTACCACTGTAAAAATGCCCTTTTGGTCTCCTTCCTGTCCTCCTGTCTTTGAGAGAGAAGGTGCCTCCATATGGTCCTGGCAGGGAACCTGGGAGTAAATGTGGGAAGAGCATGACTTTGGAGAACAGCTGAAGTGCTTCCCTGTGCACTGGGCTGACCCAAGCCCCTGTTTCTGTGGCATTTACGGGAGCTGGAGCTTCTTTGTGCCTCCTTGGCCCTCTCTGCCTTTGTGTGTCCGTCTCTTTGTGCACTGTTTTAGTCCCCACTGCTCAGGTAAGAGAACCACATCTGGAGCTGAAATTATAGAAACGGGCCAAATCTGCCCCAACCCTAAGCCATGTTACTCACCCGTGAGCTGCAGTTCTTTAGTTCTTATGGGCGTGTGGCTTCTTCCACCAGTTGTAGCTAGGGAAACAGTGATTTATGCATATGCTTGTATTTTTCCAGGGCTTTGACTAAGACCTTGTCTCCATTCAGAAAAATGAATGTGGATGATTTCCAAACCAGGCGTTCATCAGTATAATCCTTATTTATGTGAGAACTTCCACAAGCCCGAGCTCTTTAGTGGCATTGCACTTGTAGTGCCTTTACTGGCAGTAGGCACGTAATGGGTAGACCTTCAGAAGAACGGCATCATCCGTCAAGTTCAGTAGTCCGTTTCCAAGCAGATGTTGAAGAATTTACCAGGACTCATGATACGTACACCTGGAAACCTCTGCATGTGAAATAAAGGTGCTGACAGAGTAGTAATTAACTCAGACCTGCCAAGCACAAATACAGTTCAAGGAAATATTATTTCAGCTTTTCGGTGTTTAAATGGAAAAATGAGTTAATCATTGGCAATTACTGAGTTAAAAGACTTAACTCATAACTTGAAATACTCCCACACAATCTTGTTTCCAAAGCTTTCATCAACTGAACTAATAATTACTACTACAATTAAAGATGCGAGGCATTAAGAAGCTCAAGATAAAAAACCATATGTAGTTATTTAAAAAACAGTAGTAGTATTCATTTTGCAGTGTGTAAGAAATTCACCTTGTCTCTTGTTTGGAAATGTTCCATTTTCACACAAACTTTTGCCTTTTTGAACAGTAAAACTATCTCACGTGCTGGCACAAAGCATCCCGGGACAGCCCCAAAACAACACTTTGCTCTGGCTCCCTGTGTTTCCTTGAGGGAGTCTGTGGTTGCCATCAGGGGGCTGAATTTGTGGAAAGGTTATTTTTTCTGGAGGATACGGAATGAAGCTGGTATGTCTGATGGTTTCTTATTGGGTCTCCTGTCAGCGTAGATGGGATTTTTATTCATTTCCTTGGTTTTTGTCCTGTTTAACACAAAGGCGATTCAGTGTCAGTAATTGAAGTAATGACATCGAATGCTAAACTAGGCCAATACTGAAATCTCAAACAATCGTCTCTTTATGGCAAAACATCTCCTCTCAAAGCAGTTCTCCGCTGAAGGGAAAGCTTGGAAAAAAGATGAGGTGGGTGGAAAGGGAGGTCATGGAGATGCAGAGGGTGGCTGGCAGGGAAGTGTTTGGGAGTTTGGCTGGCAGAGAAGAAGGGAAGAGAAGGGGGGAAAAGCAGGCCCTGTTTTTTTAGTCTTCAAAATGGTGTTCTCATGTGCAGAATAGCCCAGCTTTGATCAGGAGGAAGGTTGACAAACACACAAATTGACTGTTCAGTAGATCTTAAACAGATTCTTTTTTCTTTTTGGCTTGTTAGCTTGATTATTTCTTGCCAAGAAAACATGGAAAAATGCTGTTTTGCATCAATACAAAGTGCTTTCTTTTCTTTCTTTTTTTTTTTTCCCCCCCTCTAGCTTTTGGGTTAGCCGCTGAACTGGAAAACCAGTTATTTGCAGGGCTGTGGTATGTCTCTAGCATTCCCCAGCGCCAGCTGCCCCAGGGAGCATGCACTCACCACGGAGGGATTGCACAGCCGCTCTCGGGGTGAAAGGGGGACCCTGGTGTGAGGCCAAAGGACACTGGGCTGCAGCCTTTAGGAGTGTTGAGGACTTGCCCTTCGTTCCTGTAGTACCGCCTGTGTTTGTGGAGTGTTCCTGGGTGAATAACTTTGAGGCTCTCGCTGTAGTGTTGTACACTCCCTTTTAGGAAGAGAACAGTCAAGCACTGACCTTGATTTTTGTTTAGCAAAAAGCAGGGTCGCAGAGGACCAGAAATAAGAGCTCTGGAGACCATAACGAATGAAATGAGGTGTTTGGAAGTTGTTTTGCAGCAATTTTTTTTTCTCCTTTGAGCGATGTGTGAGTGCATCAACGTCTGCGTATTCAGCAGCTGTAGGCAAAGGGAACTGGGAAATTTAAAAAGGTGTGGCAAAAGGCAGGAAGTTAGGAGGGGAGGCAAATGCATCCTGAGGTCCTCCCTGCCCATGTTTTGATGGACACTCTGGGATACAGCTTTGCTTTGCAGTGGTGATGGACTTTACACAAAATCTTACCCTCATATCTTGTGTTGCCTTGTTGGCTTGTTGGTGACGGGCTGGAAGAGTGCTCACATCAGAAATTCTCACTGATCTCGTCCTCCAGCTGCAAAAAGCCCCAGCTATTGGCAACTCCTTAGTGAAAATCTTCAAGTCTTTTGGAAAAAACAGGAGAGAGAGATGGCTTAAACCAAAATCAGAACATGTCTAGGCATTACAATCCTCTGGCCTTGTTTTGTTGGCCGCTGCTGGACGTCTTTGTGGTATCAGTCATCTGGCAAAGCATTTGCAATAATTTATTTGATGCATTCTGTCCCTTTTTACTTTTCCTAATTATACTAAGGCAGAGCTTTTCATGTTCAAATCAGATCTGAAGCATTATGCCAGCATATTCCTGCCTGTTGGGGCTATGGATAAGCTATTCAGTCGTCATTCTTCCAACTCCATGATTGAGTAACTATGTGATCTAATACTAATTTTGGTACTTGGCTAGCTCTCTGAAAAACCTAGAGAGGAAAAGAGATTTACAGTTTCTCCTACCAGCCTAATTCAGTAGGGGTGTTCCATGAACTTGCTTTCCCAACCTCAACAATGCTGTGATCTGTGGTATCTCTAGAAAACTTTTCAACCAACGTTTTTATGAACATAGATCTCTTATAAATATTTGAGGAAAACCGATCAGAAGAGCCACAGACTGATGCCAGATTCATAGGGCTTAGCTGACACCAGTGAACATTGGTATATGTTATCCAAGCTGTGATGTTGATGGCTTTTCATCTGATTTGTCTGATTTCCATATAATAAGAAAAAGAATTGTTTTTCTCTAACTGTAGGCAATTGGATGAGCCATAAGTCAGAATTAAAATATGATTATCTGTTGTGAAGATCACAGATTCTTTCCAAAGTTTCATTATTTACGATCCTTTTCTTGGTGGCATTTCAATTCTCTGGAAATTATGCTCTAAATTGTACCTAACATGCTCACCACCCACATGGAACACATGCAATAAGCTTCTGAGATAGGAAGGGTGAATGTTTCCATTTTAATTTTGTTTTTTAATGAGATTTTGGAGTGAAGGGCGAGTATTTTGCTAAAATATATGGCAGAGATTGCACAGCAAAAGAGTCTAACAAGGCTTTCAGTGGCAGTTATCCGCAATGTTATTTTCCTGCCATCTGGGTAAAATCCATCTCGTTCTCTCTGAAGCAACATAAAGGTTCTTTGTGTAGGAGTAGTGAAAAGGGTCAGTAAAGCAGGAGTCTCATCTCAAATCCACCCTGAGCATCACACAGAAGGCACTGGGCTTACCCTGCTTGGGCTTAATTAGTTTAGTAATATGGATATAACCTGTGGGAGCAGTAACAATGTGCAGAGGACACAGAAAGACGTATCATCAATGGATTTTGCATTTGCTGGCCATACATAACCCTTACAGCAGAGGTGGGCTGGATGAGTGGTTCTTACAGCCTCATTGCTTTTGGTCCCTCCCTCCGGAACCCCCGTGGTTCCCCGCTGGTTTATCGCTGTCACAACAGGATTCAGCTCCTTATGCACTTCAGCATGATTTCCTTGAAAATGAAGCCACATCCTTTTCAGAGGAAAATTTTACAAAACATATGTTGAGGGGGGGGAAATAATTAGAAGCTGTAATTGGGTCAAAATCTGGTCTCTGTTGATTTGGTGTAACCCAGAAGTAACTTTGTGGGACTGAAGCCAAGGACGCCAATTTTTCTGCCTTTCCTTTGTAATAAAGGAGCACAGAACCTGGACTGTTATCCACAGGGAAATGCACCATTGGAGATGATTTTGTCTTCTCTTTCTGGAGATTAATTGGCTGCTTTGCAGCAGGTCTGGAAATCAGAGTTCTACAGATGACATACCCGTAATCATAAAAGATTTATTTAAGGATATTCCTTTCTCATTTCATTACAGCAGCAGCGTAGCCTAAAACCTATTTCCATAGGCTTACAACACTAGCTTCTGAAACCAGTATCTAATGCACTGTTCAGTGCTAAGCCCTTATGGGAGCTGGCAATATTGGAATTAGGCTGTTTCCACACAGCAGCTGCAGACTTTCCAGCGGGCTGAGAGACTGCCTGGAAAGACTGTATGGATTTCACTTGTCTTCACGTTAGGAAAGTATTCCCATTTTATACACTGGTGTCCAGATTCTTTGGCAAGCCTCTGCTGTTTACAGCCACAAAATTTGTCAGCTTGTATGTCTGAATGCTGCGATGTTATAAGAGCGGATGCACTCAAAATTCCCCAGGCAGCTCTGTAGTTACATCTCCCATGTCCAAAAGACAGCTGCAAAATGTGCTCATTATTGCACAGTTGTATTCACAGAACTACTGCACCCCAAATATCACAGATGGTGCTGCAAAAGCATGGGGCTTCGTGTCTATTGACACGAGCAGCTTGGGAGTTGGGGCTTGTGCAGGAGAGGTACAGCGCTCGCTGGAGGCACGAGGGTCAGTGCTGTGTCACAATAGCATCTAGGGACAACGTTAGATATGAACTTCCCTGGGAAACTGTTTGTATTACTGGCATACTCACAGATGCTAGTGAAGATCAGAGCACGCTGAATGGAGAAGCATACCAAGGCTTCCCAGCCTTGCAGAGAGGGCTGATGGGAAGCAGCGTGGGGATGTTTGGTGACTTGCTGAGATGCACGGAGGCAGAGGAGAATAGAGCTGAGCCCACATTTCTGCTTTTTAAATCTTGGCCCTGAGACAATCCTTTCTCGCTTCTAAATTTTAGAGCACCCTGATCTAGATTTTCTTCAAGCCTGTCTCTAATCCACTCTCCATAAATAGTCTTTGCATTCAGCAGCTTAGAAAAGAAAAAAAAAAACAGGAAGGAGTATAGGCTTTGCTGCAGAACTTTCAGAGCTCGCCTTTCCCAAACATTCTTGTTAGGGAGGGAGGTAATGGGTGTTTGCCTAAGTTAATGTACTCAGTGAACCATTGGAGAGCTGCCAACTCACATTTAAAAATAAAAGTCAATTTTTAAAGTTTAAATGCATATTTTGCATTTTTGCTCTCAACTCTCTCTGGTGCTTCCCGAGGTGCAGGAGCTGGCACGGCCAGGCTTCCCTGGGGAGCATCCCGTGGAGGCAGCCGGGAACGGGTGCTTGGAGCGCAGCTGTTCCCATGGCATTTGCTACGTGGGTGTAATTTCTTCCTCGCAGAGAAACCCTTACCTACTGCTTAACTCACTTCAAAAAAAGAGAGGGGGGAAAAGAAAAAAAGGGTTTTACATTTTCACAGTGCTGTTTGTTTCCTTGAGGCGATACAAACTGAACCTGAGTAGAGTATGTGTGTTACAGATCATTGATACAATGACATCTCCTATAAACAGGGTCACTGCAGTTATGTCAGAGCTTTGCTGAGCACAGATTTAATTTAATCAAGGTATCTTTTAGTGTCAAGGCCCATCTGTTTAAAATTAGCACTATGATCTCTCTAGGCCCTCTTTAAAATCATGACAGTCCAGGATCCGTATCCCTTAAAGACTTTTGCTGGGCAAACAGCATCCAAAGTGCTAAAGGGAAGAATATTTTTCTAAGGATGAAGCGCTGTTTGGAAAGCTCGTAGACAGGCAGTAAAAACAAATAAGCGAAGAGGGAGTTACGCCATTCACTGAGGACTGCAGGGAGGGATCTGGCAAGAGGGAGGGCTATGGAGGGTAGCGCAGAAGCAAGGTGTAAGTAAGCTGTTCCTCGGCACTGAAGCGGGAGGAAAGGTATTTCCAGATGGCAGTTGGAGGGTCCAGCTGCAGGACGGAGAAGGAAGCAGCCCT
>NW_010413364.1:145385-146882 GCF_000710305.1 Buceros rhinoceros silvestris | reverse complement strand
TCTGAACCACCAGTGCAGCTGTGGACAGGCAAGACTGAGGAAGGCAGAGGTCTCTGCATGAGCCTGCTTGCATGCAGGATGCTGGCTTGGCTCTGCAACCTGAAGGATTTGCAAGGTTTTCCCCACCCCCCAGAGGAGGAGAATTAAGCAGACTGTTGTTTGTCCCTCCTCTCCCCTCCTCTTGCTATATAACACAGGGCAAGGTCCCCAGAAGTGATCCCCAGCTTCTGGGACGCGTAACCCACGTCCCTTTGGTCATTCCCACAAAGAGGACAGGAGTCACACGGGGTTGATTTTATCTCCGTGGCACCATAATGTATGAGCCTACTGGGAGCTGATGCTGGTATAGATATGTTAAATATTTTTTGGATTAAACGGGCCTGTAACACCTGGGAACATACCACTATATACATGAGCTTTCTCCTCCTTGAAATGCAGACACTACAGGCTTCTTTCCCTTGGCCACCACAGTTGTCACCTTCACCCCAAGGACAGGAGAACACTGCACTTTCATCCCGTTAAACCTGGCCTGCCTGTGGATGTTTTCCAGCCCCCGTTGCTCTCCCTTTGCACCAGTCCTTTTCAAAATATCAGCAGAATTTAAAGGCAGAGCTTGCAGTAAAAAAGAGCTGTGTCTTAGCAAAAAGAGCACCTTTAATCACAGTTTGCAACGGCAGCTTGCGCAGTAAATAATAGTTAGCTTAAAATCATATTGCTCCTGTTCAGCAAACTTCTTTCTGCGAACAGAAACGCTGCCCAAAAGCAAGGCCATAACAGTCCTCTCAGCTGGCATCTGTCCTAACTGCTGTGTCCTCTACGGAGCCCTCTCCTCTGTCCCTGCTCAGGACAAGCAGCAGATGCCCACCCACACTCACAGTAGTGTACGCGTAAGCGGGCTAGGTCTGGGTCGTAGATTTAGCAGATGTGTTAATGGGTTTAGGCATTTTTAAAGGCATTTTTAAGGCCTTCTAGCTGAGAATTCCCTTCTCCATAACGAAATCCCGTCCCCAGGTATGTGGTACAAAGTGTCCTGAAAGCCTTGGGTCCCCAAAGCTTTCCTGAAGTAACTGTGCTCAAACCAGCCATAACTCCACAAACTGTTGTTTCTGATGAAGCAGCTTATCTGGTTCGTGCTGTTTTGGTGCAAACACCCAGTCAGGTTGGGGCAATGGTCATACTTCCACCCATTCACACTTTCACCTTACCCACCTTGGGCCCCGTGCAGGCTGTGCACTCAGCAAAACCATCTTGGCTTTTCCCACCACTTCTTCCCTGCCTTGACTTAGCTGAGACATCTCCTCCCTTTGCACTTCTGGGTTTGCAGCAATGCCTGTGATGGCTGCTGCAGTCCCCAGGAGGAAAGACAACATTAAACCGAGGGGGAATTACCCACATTCATGGCATACTTCTGTGGCTGATGGCTGAGCGACCTGCCCAGGGGAAGACCATGCCAGGATGAGCCTGTCTGATTAGGCAGGAGGAAGCTCTGAGTCACCC
>NW_010413364.1:139633-145271 GCF_000710305.1 Buceros rhinoceros silvestris | reverse complement strand
GCTGAACTGTGAAGACTGAATAAATTCCTTGGTCTCCACGGAGTTTACCCTAATGACTCGAGGCTGCAGATGTTTTCCATTTCTCCTTTTGAACTTTCTCTTTAATATTAACCAAAATCATTATTAATTCCTTTTTTAACGTAAAATGAAGATTATAATGACTGTCTGTCAAGTATGCACCAGCATTCCTTAAAAGCAAGTATTTTATGTAGCACCTTCAGATTAATATATATGCAAATAAGACATTACAGATTAATTAGTATGCAAATTAAGCCATGTGTTATTTGTGTGTACACATATCTTTCTAAGCTTATTGCCTGGACAGGCCAGCAGGTAGCTTTGCACTTGTTCATGAACCTGTACATAGTACTCCATGGTAGCAGGGAAGCTCTCACGTGTGCATGTTATTTCATCTGCCTCTGCCCAAAGATACAATGCTGAGAGTTTAAAGGATCTTCCATATTTTTCAAAATAGTTTTTCATGCCTGTGAATGTTGGTAGCTGAGCTGCTGATCTCCAGCTAAGATCACATAATTAGACTTCAAAATAATCACCTTTTCCAACTGAGATGACTAGTGAGACACCGTTTACCAAGTTCAAGTCACCAAGATCTCTGAGAGATGACAGATTTCACCCAGGTTATTATAGTAACAGCAGCGAAAGCTCAGGCAGGTCATTTGTAAGTGTAGGAAAGAAAACCCAGCTTTATCAAACCTAAAATGACTTGGGAGCAGCTGTTCCTGAATCAGCAGGTTGATGAATAACACTGGGGACAACATGAACAGCTGCGCGAGAGCTGCTTTCCTCGTGGTTTCCCTGGGACAAGCAGGGGCCAGACCCAGCTGATGGCTTCTGGGAAAGCCCGCCTGTGTGGTAGGAGGTACAAGAGGTATTGCTGAGACCTCTGGGGATCACTGCTCTGACAGGTGCGTTTCCAACCCATTTGTCTTTCCCAAACTCAAGATCACGTTCCTCAATCCACAAGGGTTTGCAACCTACTTAGGCTGGAGAAACATGGAGTATGGCTGCAGATGCTAAAACCCGGGAGTTCAAGGAGTGCATCCATAGAGTCTTCTCATGGCCCGCAGAGCTCTTGTGATGCTCCCTTCCTCATTTTCCTCCTCTTCTCCAAAACAGCATGGCTGATCTCTCAGAGCATCTGGAGTAGCAGTCAGCTTTTCCAAAGCCTGTTTTCCCTGCCTCATATCACTCAGCAGACAAGCAGTGAGGGGCCAGTTTAGTAGGAGGCTTTAGTACAGCCAAGAGTAATGACGAGCCGTGGGGTGGACCAGCCTTCAGTTTAATTTAAGAATGTTTTTCCTCTGTTTTGGGCCCAGCAGAAAAAGTCCTGTATCCAGCTGCATTTCACTGTCTCATTACTTCATAGATCATCTCAATAATCTGATTCCAGAGCTCCCACACTCTATTCCCACTTCTCCTACCATCAGCCAAGTGAGCTGGGTTAAATTTCTTGCAGCACAGAGGGGACTAGAATAGACTACGCAAGAGCCTAATTAGCAATCTTTTCCTTTTACAACATATTGAAGTTTTCTAGGCATTGAGCCATATTCTTTAATAGCCTTTCTCCTTCCCTTCCTCTCTCTTTTTTTGGTAGCTTCTAATTTTTTATTAAAGGATAACAGTATTATTGACAGTACAAGATACTTTCCTGCATACTGCTAAGCATTGAGAAGCAAAGTGTCAGATATACAAGATAAAAGAAAAGTAGAGCTACAGCAGCTAAGCACATGCAGGAGTTGTACACACAGTCATAATAAAAGCTGTACCAGTAATTTAGTCAGTTCCTGTCTTGGGGCTTTCCTCCAAAGACATTCAGTATTCCCTGCCTAGGACAAGCAATAAAACTTCACCATTTTCTTCAGTGTTTCTGAAGTGAGCTTCTTTGGCCTGAGTTTCCTACTGCCAGGGTTGTTTCCCGGACAAGTGGAAGCGTCTCCTTCTGTCTGTGTGTCCTCCAGATTTTAGCAATAGCAATTAAAACTTCCTTGGGCATATGTGTTCAACTGGAGTCACTGCAAATGCCCTGAAAGCCAGAGGAAAACGCCGTGTGTTGGCTTGTGAACATTTTAAAGACCCACGTTTTGGTCTTGAGAGTTGGTCACCGACCATCTGGAAGCGTGGATGGAATAGTGGGGAGCTATTCAAATGGTGAGTGGAGTGAGGGGGAGACGGTTGGTTCATTGCCATGGGAGCTTTTCCCTTTCCCTTGGCGTGCTGAAGGAGGAGTGATTGTGGGAGATTAAGGTTCATGTCCTTCATTTACCTCACGTGAGGCTTTAACTCTTCCCCTGCAGCATTACTGAGGGCCCCGGGCAGTCAAGTTAGATGTTCTTCCTCTGTCCCAAACAATGTTTAACGGCTCCTACTGAAATGACAGAGGCAGACTCACCTCGAAGAGTCAGTGGTGTGTTGGGCAGTTTCCAGTTCACCTCTGTAAAACTGGACCTGCCTCTTAAGGATTTGATTAGGTTCCCACTGAATTCAATAGCAAAACTGCTATTAAAACCTACTGCAGCAGGCCATGTGGTAACAAACGCTGGATTTTAATTTATTATAACAACACCAAGGCTAATGCTGGCTTTGCAATGAACCCCTGGAACGGTGGAATAAGAAAGAGGTGAAAAAGAACAGTGAAAACATGCTATTAATTCAGAGACAGATATATTTATTTCAAGTAGATTATTCTTAGAAACACTCGTAGCATTATTTACAACAATCTTTAAAAAATTGCAGTGCTACAAAACTGAGATTCATCACCGAGGTAAAACATTTCATTATTATTTCTCAAATCAATTCCCCCAGCAGAATATGAATTACAGGATTTCAGCCAGCCTTTTCAAGAAACCTCTTTTAAAAATTTACATAGCTTATAACAGATTGCCAGAAATATTGCAAGCAGCCATTAATTTACTCCTAACCAATTAAAGCCTATGCTAACACATGCACTGATACGCACACACTTGTTCCTAATTTTTCTTCTGCAGTTAAGCATGAACAAAAAGACATGCCTTAGAACTAAAAAGAATTTGAAGGCATTTTCATGCTTGCTTTTTTCAGACTCAAGGGCAAATGTGCCTCTGATAAATATCATTCTGTTTTTTTTCTTCCAAAGGAGAAACCTCTTTACATGTCGCTACCTTTTTTTCTGCTGGTGATTGGCAGTAGGTTTGCAAACAGCAGCATACCATCAGAAACAATGTCTCCTTTAGCTTTTAAGTGTAAATGGTATGGGGTTTTAATTTAATTAATTTATTAGGGATGGTACGTTGAAGAAAGGTATGGAACAATGGGGTTTGGGTTTTTTTGTGTTACCGAATTGACCAGGGGGTTTTACAACAATAGTGGTGAACGCCAATGTCCTCATGGGAGCCCTGAGCGTGAACCCCTTTATTTGCACTTCTTGTTAGTGAGGATGCTGCTACTTTAGTTAAAAGCCATCACTTAACAGTAATCTACATACACAGTATGTTAGTGCATAAGAAAAGCTGCAAGAGGGTAACCAGTTATTTAGCCATCAGCAAACATGTTCTCCTGGTGTCTCAAAGTGGCGATAGTGGCTCTTGTATCAATCCCACACTTTGTGGAATGGAAGCACAAGAGGAGTCCTGGATGAACCCGGGCCTTCCACCTGGCCTCTACAAATGAAAATCTGGTTTGTAGCCACCTATCACAAGAAAGTTTGTGTAACAGGTGGAGTAGCCTGGTTATTCACAGGCAATCTGAGGGCCGAGTCAACCCAAATGTGGCAGATTCACCTGCAACCAGCCTGCAGGAGCCTTGGCTTGCCCTGCAGTTTGTGCGAGGAGGACGTCTGAGAGTTGGTGCAGCTCACGCCAGAGCTGTAGGAGTGCATGAAGACTGGCATGGCCATCGAGGGCTCATGCTTCATACTCATTCTCCTTGCCAAGTAAAAGCCAGTATGAAAATTGCCCTGCAAAGCCGTGGTCACCCTTGAGAGTTATCCATCTGAGCTGCTGGCTGTGTTCCACAGGGCAAGGACCAGAGCTAAGCGTTTTCCAAATTATAATAAAATCCAAGTAAGACAGATGAGGTTTAAAACATCGTGATCCATGCTGTGAACTTTCCACTGTGTTTCAGTTCAAGCTGCAATATTATGATCAGTGTAAAAAGGCCTGAAGTACTGGATTTACAATGGAAATACTGCCTTGTGCTCACTGCTATACCTGGAGGTGTCGGCACAACTCATATCCTCATAGCATTAAAAGGCATCTCAAGCACTTCTCGAGAAGGCAACATGATTATTTTTCCTTCTGTTGTGGCAAGGCTTGCCACCCTTCCACATACATTAGTACCACAAACTTCAAAATCAGTTCCACCTGAATATCGTTTTTGATGGTTGCTCTAACTCTTCTGATGGGCTCAAACAAAAGACTCAGATTTAGTGTGTGTGTGTGTGTGTTGAGCTGTGCTCCCGGCTGACCCTCCAGTTTAATTTCCATCCTTCAGATGAGATGAATAGAGCACGAAGCAGGTCATATCTCAAACCACTGACACGTGGGTTACAGACAGAACTCACAGGCAGGAGAGGCAGCCAGTTTGTAGATTAAATCAAAACAGTTCTGAATAGATGGGAGGTCAGCAAGGGCCAGCTTTGACATTTGATAGGACCTTGTGATCAATCAACTCTTTCCTGGGACTTTCAGGTTTCTTGTTAACAGTGCTTCTTAAAACATAAAAATAAATAAACAAACTGTGTCAAAAACTGCCAAAGCAGCTCTGGATGGTGTAAAATGATAGGGATTAATTATTGTCAAAGATGATAATAGCGGGAGTTGTTTAAAGCAGCCAGCATGGAAGTTAGCGCTCTTTAATTTCAAGCATTTTGTCTGCATGCAGCAGTAATCATTTTTTGCATGGTGTGTATTATATCACTGTGATTTTGGTAATAATCCAAAAGCATGATCGCAAATCCTGGCCGTTTATGGCGCTCAGGAGTAATCAGAAGGAGTCCTTGATTAAAAACCTACTGTTACATTGAAAAGAAGGCTGAGGTGATACTGGGGCCTCTGATGAAATTTGCCCCCTGCTAAGACATCCCTGCCAGCACGATTTATTTGGAGGGAGTATAGGATCATCCCTGAGAAGCAAATGTTTGGCTTTGGGCATAGGCTATATCTCATGAAATGAGGCAATTTTGCCCAATGTCCTCCGTGGGAGGAAGCCCCTCTCTGTCTGTGTGGTTTTGTCGCATAAACACACTCCAGGAGGAAAAGCTCACTGAGGGAGTATTTGCAGCATCGTTCCACACTAGACCTGATTTTGCCCCTCTGATTTACATGAGGATTTTCCCACAGGTAAAGCCCATTGGAAAATCCTCCATTTCAGCGCGTTTGCTTTCAAAGACAGCATTTAGCTATTCTGGGGCAGTATGCAGCCTAGGAGGGCTTGTCATGACTAAATGGAGCTGTGCTCTCACAAGGTAACAAGCAGATTGTTTTGGTTATATTTTTCTACTCTTAGGACAATTACCTATATGGTTTCTTGCTCCCCTTCCTTGCTTCATGCAAGAATCGGAAATACATCTATTTGGGGGGGGTGGGGGGGGGTTGGCTGTGGAATCTTACTAGCCATCATTGTGAAAATATTGTTTTTCAGG
>NW_010413364.1:136899-139614 GCF_000710305.1 Buceros rhinoceros silvestris | reverse complement strand
GGGGGGGTGGTGTGGGGGGGGGGGTGGGGGGGGGGGGTTGGCTGTGGAATCTTACTAGACATCATTGTGAAAATATTGTTTTTCAGGAAAATATTAAGTTTAAGAAAAACTGCCAGAAGTTTCTTTGTGGAGCATAAAAGAAAAATAGATGCAAAAGCCTGATTTGATGGCAAGGGACCTGCCGTAATGAAATGGAGAAGAGCTGACGAGGAAAGAAGGATTTGAAAGTTGGTTTAGAGAACAGTAAATTTCCCCAACAAGCCACAAGCTTCCCTGTGTGGTCTTAGCCTCTAGCTCATGGTTCACAGGCTAGGGCTAACATTTCCTTACCTTGGAGGATAAACTCCTTCTATCTACAACAAAATAAAGACAGTAGGCGCTGCAGTGATGGAGAGCCATGTAACTAACTTGACAGGCAGAGTAATGGGCTTGCGTTTCAGTGCTCTGCTAAATAAGACTCCCCGGGCATCCCTGGACACACACTTTAGGGAGAAATGAAAGTGTCGGTATGTCTCGATGCTGCTGCAGGAATCGGCCTAGCTGCAATCTCAGAGCAGTCAGTGCCATGTGAGGGCAGGGTTGGGCAGGGCCTCTGAGCCAGGTAATGGCCCTCAAAGGATGTTAACTTTCATGAAAACCCGTCGATAATGAGAAGGTAGGAGAGGGGAATCTGCTAATAGTGGTTGGAGAGAAGGAGCTAGAAATTCCTGAACTTCTCTTACCTTGCCACTCAACCTCTTTTTCACTTGGCTTGCGGTCTCTGGGCAGCTCTTCTCTGTACTTTTGAAACTCAGGTTAGGAGCCTCTTGGAAGCAAGGTCTGTCTGCATGCCTGCCAGCATGCCCATTCCATGCCAGTCAACACTCACTCACCTCAAAAAGTCTTGAGTTCAACATTAGGTTGTTGCATATAGGATGATAAATTACCAGGGTTATGTGAAACCACTGCCTATATTTGGTGAAGAATTAGTTAAAATGATCTCGTAAATTAATAGTTTACAAATATTTCAGTCCTCTCTTCTTTATGCCTATTTCTTTTATTGGTGTCCTCAACCTACCTCACCCCTGCCACGTGCTGTTGAACTCTTCTCCAGTGCTTACCCATCCTTTTCTTCGTGATAACCCATGTACTGTCTGTTTTCATCAGACTTTTCAGAATACAGACTTGTATATGGCCAGTTTCTTATCAGGACACCCCAAGTCAACATTAGGTGTGTGCTTGGGAGGAAGAGGAAGGTAGCAAGGTCATTGAAGACACCCAATATGTATGTTTTCCCTGCATATGTATGTATTCCCTGCAAAGAATAGATTTGGGTTTTGTGAAGAACTCAAAGCAAATGCCATGCATTTAATAAGAGACGCATACAGAGAATAAATACTTCATGTGATCAGTAATTCGGAGAACATGTGTGAGAGTCTTTAAAACATTGTGAGCAGCAAAGGGCTATTTTAAGCTAGAAGGACTATGCTGGGGGAGGGACACAGCAACGCCTTAGCTGGGGAAGTGAGTCCCAGAGCAGCCAGCCCTGGTCTGAAGCTCAACTACTGCTTCGGCTGAGGCTCTGAAACAGAGAGAATCTGGTTAAACATAATGTGCCACTGAATTTTATTACTTCATTTCGCTTTTAGGAACTCCGCTCTCAGTTTCATAATTGAGAAGTGAACCCTTTGCTCTGCTGAAATAACTGGTTGTCTTCCTTTCCAAGCTGGCAGTGGTGTGCAGAGGTAAATCCGTCATCTCACACAGCGCTGCTCCCCAGAGGGTATGCAAGAAAAGCAATGAGCAGCACTGCAGGCAGATTCTCATGGAACCCCTGTTCAAGGGCAGATCTGGGGCGATGCAGGGACTGGGGATGGTTTCCTGCAAAGCTAAAAGAATTAGCTTTGGGCTGGTAGAGATCAAGCACCAGGACCTGGAGGACAGCTTTCATGTGAGGAGGTGGTGTTACTGTCTCCCTGGAGAAGTGTGTATGTGCAAAGACATGCCCCAGCCATGGGCACCCTGCTGTGTCACAGACAGCATGTTCCTGGACAGCCTGCAGAAATTTTTGGCAAGTCTTGGTCTTTATATCTGAAAGCCTGGGGTGTTTAACTCATTGCCTCCCAACAACTTCATTTTCTGTACTCAGGCTTCAGGAGATGAACTCTGGCATTAAAAGCAAGCAGTGTGAGCAGCCTGCAGGCTCCTCAAATGCCCTCTTCTCCCATAAAATCCTCAGTCCACCTCTTCATCAGAGACTACTACTAGAACTGTTTCCATTTTTAGGGATCTGTGAAAAGCAAGTTATTCTGAAACCGTTACATACTTTGTTCCTATTCCAAGTGCTGGCTTTGATAGCAAAAGGGCAGCAACCAGAAAATGGTTTGAATTCCTTCCAGTGGAGGGAGGAGCAGATGCAGACCTGAAGCAGTGAAATGCTGCATGTGATGCATGCATGCACCCCCACTGAGTGCTAGCAGTGAGGAAGAAGTCTCCCCAAGACCTTCAGGATACCCTTTTCCCACAACCTGCCTCAACCCCCAGCAAGCCTGTGCCTGGTGCAAGATCCATCGCTTGCCTGCCTTGTTGCAAGGAGCTATAAAAATAAGCAGCCCACTCTTTAGACAGAGTCTAATGTTGACAGATGCAGAAAGACGTGAGGCAGGAGAAAAAGAAACTGTTTGGTAGAGTTGATCTTTATTGCTAGGGTTTAGCAAAATATGTCTGAGAGAAGCA
>NW_010413364.1:134450-136813 GCF_000710305.1 Buceros rhinoceros silvestris | reverse complement strand
AGGAATGGCCCTTTTGAATCATTTCTTGCTTTTATTATACAGCCTGTGGGAGAGAGGAATGCTGGAGGCAAGCTTGCTGCACAGTTTCTTGTAACAGTGCCTGCTCTGTCTGTACGTGCTGAGGAGCTCGCTCATGTAGGAGAGCCCAATGTGATTAGAGCCATGTCTTTCCTCCCTGAGATTTGTCCTTCTGAAAGCGTCTTTTGACTTGAGCACCTGGTCTGAGATAAACCAATTTGTCACCATGATGGGTGATCATCCACTATGAGGAAGGACAATTTCGGCACAACGTGCTTATTCAGATAGCAGAATCAGTACTTACAAATTTGATTTAACCCTTGAGGTACTGAACTTTGTTTTTTCTTTGCACTAAGCAAACACTTAAAATACGTATATTGTGGAGCCATGAATTCCCAGCCACATGTTAGAATCTCATTTTTTGGTGACTTTTAATCATAAAAATTAAAAGGTAATTGAAATGCTTTAGGAGGAATTAACACATAGGATCTATACCTTATTAGTCACACCATAATTTATTTGGGAAGTCTTTGCCATATTTTTTTACTTTAAATAATCTTGCTCTCTCCTAATTCAAATACTTTCCAGGCTCCACAGAACACTATTTCCCCACTTTTATTCACAGTCTGAAAAGCAAACGCCATTGCAAGCTGCCATGTTTTTCACGCTTCATTATTGTACATTTTCTAGTACGTAATGAACTATCCCCATGAAAATTTGCTATGAATTGTCTTGTAATTGCCTAGATATGAAGGAAAATGTGGTTAGAGTAAAATAACATTAACGTTAAAAATAGGAAAATTGCAGTTAATCCATGTGAAGAGAAATACTCTATCTCATCATAGAAAGAAGCAAGGGTGCTGGAAGAGACCTGGTGGAAACAGGGAGCTTGGTGTACCTTTCGGGTCTGGTCATGATGGAGGAAGGACATAGCAAAGGCATTATCACAGGGGCAGGTCTCTTGCCCCAGTGGCCATGGGGAACCTGCTAGAGATGCCACCTGCAGCCTTCCAGCCTCTGCTTAAGAAGCATATTAATTGAAGTAAAATCTGAGGAGCTCACAGTCATGGGGAGTTGGATGGGCGGGGTGGGGGGGGAAAGGAAAGCAATTAATGAGAGGGAATCCTAGAGGTTCAGCTAGAAAAAAATAAGGGTGATTTTAAGAAAGATGCAGAAAATACAAATGAAAATATGAACGTGAAGAAAAATGTGCTGTCCACAGGGAGGTGATCGTCCTGCTGCCAGATTTTGCAAATCGGGCTGGAGAAAACTCCAGAGGCTGTCACTAAGGAGCAAATCACTTGCCTAACAGTGAGCAGGACCAAGTGATCTAATAAAGCTTTTCCGTTCCTCGTGTCTGGGACTGGGAAATTAATGCTGGATGCGGTGCCAAAGTATGTATGTTAAATGTGTCTCTGTCAGCATTGGGTAGAAGTTAATTTTATATGTTGATGATAGCATAATCCGTACCAGATTGTACCAAATGAAAGGCAGGCAGTTAACCTGGGAGCAGGGAATGTTTATTTCATGCTTGCCTTGGGGTAAGAACTAATGGCAAACGTTGTAGAAACAGCATGCTAGATACCATCTTGCCTTTTATTTAAGTGTACTGATTTATCTCCTACGGGAGGTGGTGGAGTCCCTATCAGCTCTTGAGTCATTTAAAACTCGACCGAACAAAGCACTCATGAATAGACTCTTGGGAGCAATCATGAACTGCTTGGGGATGGACAAGATTAAATACGAGGTTTTTATCCAACTATCGTTCTGTGGATATGGAGTATTAATTGCTCGGGTGAGAGCAGGGCACTGAAGTGAGGAGATGCTGGTGTCTCTCAGCTAGGATCTCACCCAATCGCCATGCACAGCAGCGAGGAAAGTGCTACCAAGCTCCTTGTTACAGTGTTTAAAATCAAAATCTTAAAAAATATTCTTTAGGTATGTAGAATAAACATGCTTTGACTGTGGAGCTGTGTGCTCACTTGTTGTGATCTGACAGCCGTGTTCCTGAGCGCTTCTTCCACCCTTGCAGCAGTTAGAGATGAGCTGCAGAGTAAGTGCATGTTTGTCACATGTCTCCAGGGCGTGATGATTTCCAGCCATAAATACACATGGCTTTCAGTTTGACAAGATAATTATTTTATTGGTGGGTTTTCAAGAAAAATATGGGCCAAAACTTCCTTGTTCTACTCATCAGAGATACTTCACTGAATTTAAAATCACCGTTCTTCCAAGTGAAACAGATTTGGCCCTAAATCGTAATTCATCAGTTGTTGGCACCCTACGATGTAAATCTTTTCCACAACAAGGAAATAAATCTTTTAAAAAGTATATTAAAATCAGTA
>NW_010413364.1:120638-134343 GCF_000710305.1 Buceros rhinoceros silvestris | reverse complement strand
AGGAATTCTGTATTCAAAGCTGTTAATCTTTTTTTTTTTTTTAAGGATCCCAAGAAAAAATATTGCAGCAAAACTGCTATATAAAAAAATCACTATGGTTTAATCATGTGGTAAATTACTAGAATTTTTGTATGTGGAATTTATAGGGCACCATTTCTTTTAGACTGAAAGGGAATGTTCCTGATTTAGCACTGATTACTCATCTACAGATGGGGTTAATGTCATGCGTCTCTTTGGGGATGTATCTTCTTAAGTAATGATGTCCTTATTGTGTGCTCTATGGATCCTTTAAACACATCCTTGATGGTACATGGAGGTACCAGCAAATTATATGTTGAATTAACAAGTAATTCAATCCACCTTGGTGTTAATCTTATTGCAAAATAACAAGCTACGTAAAAGCCATTTAAGTGCAATTTTTAAAAATGGTCTCTGAGATATAATCTCTTTAATCAGAAACAGATTTTGTTCAATTACCTTTAGCCTCCTCTGTAAAAACAGCGAGGCCAGATCCACTGTACCTCCCAGGAGCCAACATCGCAGCGCATCCGATCAGCTGGGCACAGGGGTTGGCTTGGGGTGCCACCAAGGCAAACTTGCCGTGCCCCATCACCACGTGAAATGGAGACGGGTTTGCGAGAGCAGCTATTCCTCTGCTCCCCTTCTTGCCTCTCTCACGTGCCCGATGTCCCTGCGCCAATGCCACGTTCAGGACTGATACAACCTGGACCCTCCTCCCAGATCTTCACCTTTCCTTTGGCTTTATTGACCAACGTGGGGAAGGTGTGGGGCCATCAGTGCGAAAATGCTCCTTGGCACTTAAGATGAGGAAGCCTTGCTCTGGGGAGAGTGGAGACAGGCAGTAGAATCTCCTCAGGTGGCACCTTCCTTGCTGGGGCTGTTTCCTTATGAGAGCCAGGACACCTGTAAGTGTCAGCGTTGTCGTTCCCTGAAGCATCTCGTGCTTTGCTGGAGGACCAGGGCTCATGTGGCTTCCGTGCTGCTCCTTGGGCATCTGCAGTCACAGGGGTCAAAGCAAGTCACTTCGCAGGGGCCTGCGCCAGGGCTGAACAAATTATAGCACACAGAAACAAGTTTCTCAGTGCTTTCTCCTTTGCAATTTTCAGGCTCATTAGCTATGCTATTTGCTCATCCACTACCGATTGTCTTTCCATTGTATGAATAATTGCTTGGTTTGCTGAGAAGTGTGTGTGGTTTTGCTTAATTTTCAGGCTGCCTGGTTTGCTTCTGCTCTGGCTGCTGCTAGCAAAAGGTTTCTCAGTTTCTGCAGGTCTCCTGTGACGCTGCCATCTATTCCTAAGCTTAGCAGAATTAGAGGTTTCAGATCTTCAGTCAAGTGTAGAATTCAAAAGCCTGTGTTTTCTCCCATGAGTGAAGAGCTTCCCATTTGTGAGTGTGCACTGGGGAAGCCTTATGACAAGTTAATTTGAAATGGTCAAAAATTAAAATTCATTCCTGGAAAAAAAAAAAAGCTATATTCTTGGAAATGCTCTGGGCTGTGCACTCCTCCCTTGGAATGACTTTCAGACCATCCTGTCACAAACTAACAGCCAGCAGATGGGAAATTCAGAACCCATCAATCCCTTTCATTCATTCCACTACTTCTCCATAAAGGCTAGTGTTAATCCTGGATTTTCTTTAGAGGGATGTGAAATCCATGTCTGAGAAATGGTTACAAAATACCTCCATATGAGCCTACAGCTGGACTGTAAAAGCAAAGGTATCTGGATCTGAAAACACGGGCCTCAATCTGCTAAAAATGAATCTGTGGTCAAATCTTACCACCAATTTGTTCAGAAGGAGAATTAACGATGACTGGCATCCCCTGCCCTAAGAACCTATTTCACCGCAGAATGTGGACAACCATGTTGGCTTACTGCCAGGTATGGAGGTCCAAGTGAGGCCATCATGCCCTGTAGGACATTAAGTGACCGAAATGTGATTAATATGACCAGAAGCGGACAAGGGAAGAGTTTCCTGAGCAGCCAGGACTGCAGCTGTGCTCCAAGAGCTAGTCTGTGTTCAAATCATGTTTGTTTTTGTATGAGCAGCTCACCTTAGAGGCAGTCACCAAAGAAGCATCATTAGTCCCTAAATCTGTTCTTCCTGTCCACTGCACTGCACTGAGTTAAACCCTGCCTTTGTGTCCCACTTTATGCTGTATTCCCGAAGGGGTGTGGCATTGAAATTGCAGCCAAGGAAGGGAAAAGCAAAAGGAACTTTATAACTTCACTCCTTCTAGATTTTGGCTCATGGGATGACCAAAGTGACACATGATATGTGTAACTGCAGCCTTTGCAGCAGCTCAAACTCACAGAAGGCTTCCCAGGGCTGCCGTTAGGCTGCACAGCCCTGCACACAGAGGGTCTGTGGTTTTCTACTTGCACCACTCTGCAGCCCACAGCTAAGCAGGATAGCCCAGGACCACCAGTGCTGGCTCCGCTACTCCACTGCAGGGATGTTGTCACCATGTCCTTCAGGTATCCTACAGAGCCCAGCTATGCCACCGGAGCAACCAGGCAGAGCACAAGTGGGGCGAGAATGAGCTTTACTCTCTCCCTACAGAAGACAATCTTTGTTGTGAATAGAGCTCTGCACAATAGATAAGGCTTCTCAGATGAAAAACTGCTTCCCCTTCCCGGCAGAGTCTAAAATTTCTTCTGCTGGTGATGACGCCTTGAACAATGACAACTTTCATTCATCTCTTCTGGCCAGGAGAGAGCTGAGAGTTCATGTTTTAAGCTCTTTCACCGTGCTGAAGGCTCATAAAAGACTCTCATCACTGTTCAAACACAGTCTTCCGTTAGGAGTTATTTAAGCAGGAACTGCTTTCCCTGCTCCAAACCTCTTTGTATGAAATCCTTCCAGCACTATGTGTGGCATTGCCCAGCAGCCGATCTGGTGTGCGCTGTGCCGGACGTACCAGTAATGGACAGTTAATTAACAGATCCATCAGTCGGTCTGTCTCCAGGAGAGTATTGATGATTTTAAAGCTTAAATGTCGTATCTTCTTTCCACCTTTGTGTCATTGTCATATGTTAAAAAAATAAATAAATGAGACTAGCGGGCACTTTTGATTACTACAATTTTTCTTCACATGCCTCATTTGCTGGGCCGTTTGTATCAGCCAAGTCTTTATTTACCAGACTCTGTCAGGACTCAGGGCTCATCCTTCTGGCAAAATGCAGTTTAATCCCAAATTTGATTTCAGCTTTTGCCTCAATACCTTTGTTGTTTTCCCAAAAAGCTAAAAACCCCCAAAAACAATCAAAAGCTGGTTGATTTATTTTTAGGTGCCAACAGTGCCTTTTTTTCTCCTTAGAAACTCTTACGGTCATGAAAGTAATGACCTTTTTCTGCAAATAAGGTATTTCTTTCCTCCTGGAGCTAACACAAAAAGAATGGTCTTGCAATTACAGTGATTTTGAACAAAATTTACTCCATGCCTGGCTTGCCTCAGCCTTCTTGTGTGACCTTGGATGTACCCCCCAGCTCCTGATGATTCTCCTCTCTTGTAATCAGGCTCTGCCAAGGTATTGCCAGATTAAAGGTCAGGCTTTGAAAAGTGATGAGTGGGTTTGTTTCTCTGACTTAACCTACGGAGGCTGGGTACTCCAGCACCTCTGAAAGTGAAGCCCTTGTACAGAAATTGGACATGAAGGGAGGCGTCCAGCAACACAGCACCTAGAATCAATAGCTGCTTTTGAAAATCTTGGCCTACACTCACAAAGACTTGTAAAACACTTTAACACCCAAATGTCAGAGAAGAGAGAACATTTGAATGTTTTGAAGTTATTCCCAGAACTAGAAATTTGCAGGATTGTGTCACAATAAGAAAAAAAAAAAAATAGCAGATGTAATGAGGAAATTCTCACAAGTTCAGGGAGAAGAAGATATTTTCCCCAGACGCTGCTGATTGGCTTTAGTTTGGTCTGGTCTCTTCTTTCAAGGCTGACATAAATCTTCTGAGTAAAGGAGCTTTCCTGGAGCTGAGCAGATGTCTGCTGAATCACTGGATTTAACTCTTTCCTGATAGCTTGTGAGGCAGCACACATCCACGACCTTGCAAAGTGTAAGTCTGGCTACGATTTGCTGACCTACACCCTGTGAGAATCTGCCCTAAAATATGTCCATCTGCTTGCTCACTTGCTTGTTGTCTCTTGCACACAGACCTCTGGGCTCTGCAGTGGGGACAACCCCTCCTGCCCGCCCAAGGCTGCTTCCTGCAGATGCCTCCAACCATGCCTGGGGCAGAAGGTCCCTCCTCTAGCCCACCACCGTGCACAGCTCGATGAGGGTGGCTGCCTCCCCGTAGGCAAGCAGTGGCCAAGGGTCAAAAACAGGGGGAAAAGGACTCAAAGGAGAATCTCAGCCTTGACCAAGAATAACCTCTTGGTTTAGGGTCCATGTGAAAGGTGGGATCCCTTCTGAGGAATTTCATGCTTGACAGGTGAGACAAGCCTCTTGATACCTCCAGCAGACAAATTCTTCAGCTGACTGGGCTTTGTTTTGTATACCTCAAACAAAGAGTCAGCACAATCAAAGAACTGTAAGATCTTTTTTTTTTCCCTTTTTTTGCCCTGCCTCTGTGCCATTCCCTTTCATTTTTGCTGCCCACAGAAACTACCGTGCCTCCTTATCTTCTGCTGAAAATACATCAAACGGGAGGTGAAGCACTGGCAGTCTTCACAGGAGAAGCCAGGTGGCAAGGGGGAGGGTGTCTTGCATGCCACACTGTTTCATTAATTTATTTTTCCTCCTCTTCAGGGAAAAAGTAAACGTGGGTGACCCAGAGCAGACAAAAAATGCATGTTCATTGCAGGCTGGGAAGGAGCCTGTGAAACGTGTGATGAGTGTGGCTCAGCTGCAGCTGCCCCTGGGCTAAAGGGGTGCAGGGCTGTGGCAGGCCTGGTGCCAAAGGGTCCCGAGGGGCTGCCAGGACCTCCCCCAGGGCAGGCTGAACTTCTGCAGGCTGGGTCTCTCTCGTAGGTACCGCAGGGATACTACTCCCTGGCAGGATCTCCCTCTTCCCCTTTAGGAAAAAGGCTTTTCTTGACTTTCTCTAAACCCCAGGTCTGACATGACCTCAGGACCACTTCAGGTTAATGTTTCCCCCTTCTACAAATGCCTCTACCTCTTCCTTTAGTCTCACCTACAAAGTGCACTTTCCTTGTTCAAACTACCACCACTGCCTGTTGTTCCTTCTGCATATGCACCAGATATGAGAATGGCAATAAACATTGCCTCAGCCTGGAGAAAAGCATCACTATCAGCCCAGTTTAATGTGCAATTTATTCAGCACGAATTAATCTTGGAAATGTTATCACAGAGGCCACTGCCATTCTTGAGGTGCCCACGTGCTTTGTGAAGCCTTTGCCTGAGGGGCTGTGCTAACATTTGGCTAGTTTTCTTCAAGGGGTTGTATTGTTAACTGTCTTGCTTGCAAACAGGATTCACCCACTACCAAGCAGTAGATACCGTACTTATTTTAAGGAAAATCGGCTGCACATACAGAGAGAATAGCTATGCCTTTGTGCCCCGGTTTGTTGTACTTGGAGAGAGCCCTGAAAGTCCACATTTCTGAAACCAAACCTTTATACGTGTGGACATTGTCCAAGCATTGCTCTGGATCTGACAGAAGAACTGAGAGCACGTTTTGGCTCAGGTGCTGTAATGTGCTGTTATTGCTGTGCTTTGAAATACACCTTTTCATTTCTCCCTGGAGCCCTTGCTGGCAGCTTGAACTCTGTCTCCCGTAGTGTTTGGGCCATGAAAACAGTTTGGTTTTCTCTGGGTTTTGCATTGCTTTGATGAACACCCTGCCGGGGCTATGGCTGGTGATGCTCACATGAGCGACACTCACGCGAGTGGTTTCAGCTGGGTTCTCAGCTCACTCTGGTCCTGCCCTCCTGGACAAAGCAGAATAGGTGCTCAGCACCCACCAGGGGGAAATGTGCTTTTTCTTGTGTTCGTGTTTCCACCAAGCATAACCTCCTGAGCCTGATCCTGCTTGCTCTCACCTGATGAAGGGCTGATAGGTGTGTGTGGGAGAGAACGTGCCGTCCCGTACGGCAGCGCTGTGTCACGAGGAGCTGACAAATCCATTATCCCCCCACAGCGCTGACTGCGACAGGAACATGCTGCTGCGGCTCTGGGCTGGCGCGTGACGACTCAAGGTTGTGGCAGCACAACCCATCTATGGAATTTTTCTTTTTTTTTGTTTTGTAAGCCACTGATCATAAAGGGAGTGGCTTTATTTTTAAGCTCTGCTAGTATAGAGGTAGCCAGATGGTTTATGGCATGATAGTGAGTCACTGAACTGTCTCTAGAAATGCTTTTGTGTCACGTCTGTGTGAGACAGGTCATTGCGGATGTGTTTCTCCATTTACAACATACAGCAGCAGCCTGATTTGTACGGAACACACAGCAAAGGCTGCAGTATGTGGAAAAGTAGCTCTGCTTTTTCGTGCAGATAGATAGCCTCGATTTCCCTGCCAATGATCCATTCAAATGAGACAGCAAAGGTGTACAGTTCTCATGGTGTTACACAACGGGCATTTATTTCCCCTCACACTGTGAGGTTTCCTGTGTGGAGCAGTAGGTAGCTCTGGAAGACTGTTCATCTTTCCCTGTCACTGTCTGGCACATTTTAAAATGCAACTCAGACTCGCCAGTGCACTGAGGCGGTTGTTTTATTAACACATATCTTTCAAAAGATGCATCCAGTTCTGTGCCCTTCCCAGAGGGCTGAGGCGCCCTGTTCCACATCAGCCCCCCCGGCTGCCCTCCCAGGGTCCAGGCATTGGAGACCACACTGCTGCCGCCGAGCTCGATGCTCTGTCCCTTTTCTAAGAATAGTCTTACTGTCTTGAACACTTGCCAGTTTCTGATAGCTCAGCAAGCAGAGGGGAGAAACACAGCCATTATGTAATGGCTTCTCCCAGCCAAGAAAAAAAAAACATTTATTGATCTCCTCTCAGAAAACCTCAGGAACTCTGTGTAATTGATGACCAGCTGTTAAGAAAAGCTGTTTGGAGGAAGAACATTTATAATTAAAGAACAGACACTTCAAATTCAACTGTCCCTCCATTTTCTCACTGCGTTTGTGCTGTCTTGGGGAACAACCATCCTGCCTGGGCCTTTAAGCTTCTTGTTTCAAACCAATATATGCCCTTCCCAGAGAGCAACGTTGCGTTCTTCAATTTCACTCCCTGGGCTACGGACTGGAACTATTCATGGAGCTGTGTGAGCGAAAGAGATTAAGGAAATATCAAGACTAACAGATGGGAAGCAGGCAGTGGATGACGTGTAGGCAGGGCTGATGTTACAGCAAGTCTTTTCTTGTTAGCAGAAATATGTTGCAATAAGCAGAGTTCTGGGAGAGAGGTTGGTTTTGAGCATGGGATAAGAGAAGTCCTTTCTATCGGATGAGGGTCCTGCCTGTGTCTAAAAATGTCCTATTATTAGATACCCTGGTACCCCTGAACATTTAGATCTTGGTCCCCTCTTTTTCCAGATCTGCCCGTCTGCCCTGGGCTTTGAAGGTGAAAATGTTTCTGGGTTTCTCTGCTGAAAGTGTGACTGTCACTGTTTATTTGAGGGAAACCCGAAATATAGGTCACTCAGCTTGGCTGTGCAGCATAACTCTCCCAGACCGGTGGCTAACCAGCAGTTAAGCTACAGCGTGCCTCTCCTCCTCCCCCCTCACAGACACTCCGAGTAAGAACTACACTGGAAATAGATAATTTAGCATGAGAATTACGCATTTAAATGTAAATTGCTGGGGAATTGACGATTGCTTTGTTTGAATTGTAATGATTGGAGTGTGTGTGGTTTTTTTTTTCTCAGAGTACATTTCAACGGGTATTTATGTCCTTTTACATCCATCTCAAACACCAATGTGCACGTGTCCTTAAGCTTTCAGCTGTAAATCCTTGAGCTGTCACATTGCTGTTAGGAAACCCATTTCTTTGACTTCTCCAGCAATTGCAGACTGGCACTCTTTTCCCCCTTCCCATCTTTCATATTGGAAGATCTCTTGTTTTAATTCAAGGAGATGAAAATCTCAAGTTCAAAAGGAATATACAGCTTGGGTCCTCTCCCTCTCTGTGAGCACCAGTGGCAGTGGTCCTGCTCCCTGCCTCTTCTCTTCACTACCTGCAAATCGGACCTCCTCTCTTTGGGAGAGCTTTGCAGAGGCTGCCAAGAGCAGAGGTTGGTTACCAGCCCTCTCCCCATGCTGGAGCTGAGCACACAGAAAATTAGCTCTGTGCTCTTCAGCAGCAGCCAAGCACAGCTGGGGGTACCAAGCTCATCTTCCAGCCTTGCAGCCCCTCCATCCTGGTGCTGACCATCAGGTCAGGGTTCGGATGCTGGGGCTGAGCAGCTAACACACAGGTGGTCTGATCCCATTGCTTGTGCAGGGTGCCTGGAAATGAGACTGAGTATTTTTCTTCCCATGGTAGGGAGGCAGAAGGGTGAAAAACAGATGTACGCAGATCTGTCAACAGCAAAGACCTGGTTTTGTCCTGTCCTGTTAGCAGAGTACCGAGCATTAGCCCTCAGCATGAACCGAAGGGAGTAAAAGGATGGCTTGTCACCCATGTCTGTTCTCCGGATTGGCCCAGAGAAGGGATTTTTTTATCATCTAAAGAGCTAATACAGTGAGGAAAGCCAGGGGTTAAGCCCCTCTACCCTCCCCATCAGGTTTAACAGACACTGGTGGGAAAAGCCTGATTTTCGGCTCTGTTTGCAAGGTAGAGAGCAGTAAATACCATTATTTGCAGAGTCTTTCTGAGGTGTAGCCAACTTTCAGGAATGCTGTATCTGGGTCCAGACAAAACCTGCATGTTTCTCATTGGCCTGGCCCTGTTTCTTGAGACTGTTTCACTGATTGATACAGGAGATATAAACAAAAATTGAAATAGCACATGCCTGGAAATATAAACAAAACACTTGCACCAGAGAGAGAAGATTGCAAAATCAGCAGCTTGTGGGGCTCAAATGCAGCCATCCAGTTCCTGACGCCAAACCATTAAGAAAACAAATAAATAAACAAATAGAAATAAAAGCGACTGCAATAAGTCCCTGATGTTAATTGTGTGGATATATGTCTGTGAAAGAGAGAATCAAGCTTTTCCCTCCCAGTCCCCACACTAGTTCCTTTGGCCTTAGCGGCATAAAACACTTGGGAGCCCTGTCTGGTCCCTCCATCTCCTGCCTACCCACACCAGCAGCCAGGAGGTCAAATCTGTCGTTGTTCCTCCGCAGAGGTTCAGCCCCCTGGTAGTGGGCTCTTCTCCCAGTTCTTAGCTAACTTACAGCACAGATGCCTGGAGCAGCAGTCAGTCACCTCCTGACCTGGATGGAGCAGTTGGTGACGATCATATATCGCTAATGATGAGTTTTCCCTTGTCAGTTCATATAACCTCCATTGATGGGCAATGGCTGTTGGGGAGTTGGAGGGGCTGGATGTCGTTTGCTGAGCAACAAAAGTGTAATTATAATGGGTTTTGTGCAGTTGTTTTGTGATTTATCACATTCAAAGACTCACCCCTAGTGATGCTTAATGTTTATGTAGGACTCCGTGTTGCTAGATTAAAAGGCATCTGTTAAATCAAGATAAAGAGAGAGGCAGGATGCCTGGTGGGTGCATCCCCTGGGTGCATCTCCAGTGCATTCCTGGGTGCATTCCTAGTCCTCCCCAGGGTGAACCTCCCGGGTGTATCCCCAGTGCATGCCCGGGTCCATTCCTGGGTGCACAACTGGGTTCATCTGCACGGCCACGCAAGAGCACAGGGCGCTGCCTCCCAGCAATTCAGAAACTCCCCTAGACCCTGAAGGGTTGTGCTTCCCATTTCTGGAAGCATTTCCACGGGAGGTACAGACATGAGAGCTGAAGAAGCTCCTGAGCTGTGCTCCATGAGGAAGAGGGTGCAGGATCAGGCCCCTACACCTTTTCTCTGTGGTATGTTGAAACTCACCCTCGGTCCCTCGCTTGTGGACCTGGCAGTGCGTTTCCTGAGTGGCAGCTCCTGCGGCGGCCAGGTGGGAATTCTCCCTGAGGTGTGTTGTTACTCTCTTTAGATACCTTAGATCTTCAAGTTCTCTTTTTTGAGCCACAGACAAAAACATGACAGCTATCCGACAAATCAGCCATCTAAAAGGAAAAAAAAAGAAGTCACGTTTAATTACTCCTGAAGGGGAACTTATACGTGAGGAACACTTATTAGTGCAATATATTTTTTCTTCTGCAGCTTTGAACTGATCTCTAATAGCGCCAGCGAAGTCCCAGCATAACCTTGGAGTGTGTTTTATTATCATTCAGATGGAAACTGCTGTCATATGACTGCGGTTTTAAAATACAGTACATTTTTATAATTTCTAAGTAGGCAATAAAGGGGACATAACACATGAAATTACATCCAGCCCTGGCACCAAACCCTACCCTTCGCATGCCCATGCCGTTCAGTGGGTATTGAACCCTGGGTGCAGCCGAGGGCTGAATTTCAACCAGAGGGTGATTCTGTGCAACAAAAGCAATGTAAATATGTAGGCGTTTATGAATTCACCTCTTTTAATTTTAAAATCACTCAAGCACTGGGGCAGCCTCCCTTCCTTCCCCTCCTTTCTCGGCATGAAGTTGGTGGAGCACTGGCAGCAAGTGGCTCCTGGGTGGTGAAGGTGTGAGCCATGAGCTGGTCCTCATCATGGCTGAGTCTCTCGGAGCTTCAAATGCTGCTTGTGTTGTTAGCACTGGCCTGAGGGTACCAACATCTTAGGCTGCTTTCCTCCCCTCAGACAGCTCTCCAAATTTGCTAACCCATTCCCTTAGCTAATTAACAGATGGCAAAGGCAAAACTAATCAATCACTTCCCCTGGTAGTAGCCCATCAGTTCATCAACTGGAGGGGCTCTGCCCTGGCCCCATTGCCCCATCGTTCCCAGGTGGGTGCCTGAGCATCGTGCTTTGTCTCAGGCTTCATTTCAGACCCAGGACAGAGGAGGATGAGCGTTTAAGCCACACGGTCTGTAGGAAGTTCAATGTTTTCTTGCCTACCCGAGAAAGCTGTTGAAAAACATGGTATTTTCAAGAGAGAGCTGTAAAGGAGAATTGAAGTATCATGGTGAGGTTGGAAGCCCAAATATTGAGGAGGATCGATATCTCCTTTTGATTGTTTAAAGAATTCGTGTATTTCCATTGTTAATGTATAGACAGGGAATATTACAAAGATGGGAAAATTCTTCTTGATTTTAGCTCTGCTGGCACTCAAAAAATAATGAAGTAGTGCTGCAAAATATGATGTCTCACATAGATGTGCTGCTCTATTGACTCTGAACTAGGTTTGTCACAGGAACCGGAGGCACCTAAACATATCCAAGAGTCTCTTGTGGCTCACCAATGCTCAGAGACAGCCTGGGCTTGTCTCCATTGGCCACTGGAGGCGGTTCTCCAGCAGCAATGGGCATCTGAGGTCCTGGGAGCACCCCATGCTGGTGAGCATGTGCAGCTCACCACCAGGTCCAAGGGCTGGGAGCACTGTGGTGCTAGCAGAACAACTTGCAGCACCTGGGGCATCATTATCAACTTGCTCCCAAATCTGCTGGGAATCCCCAAATATTGGAGCCTCTCGCTATACGAGAAGAGCAGAGACATGCTGTCATTTCCTGCTTTTGCAAAAGCAAGTGCACTGGTGGTCTGCTGTGAGGCATTTGGATACTGAGCTCGTGAGAATCTGCAAATACAGAGTTTTGCTTTAGAGCCTTTTTTCCTCCCATCTGTAGGACCTACCTGACACAAATGACTATGTTTCTGGGTAGTTTGCAATTTTTAATGCATTTATTCTTATAGCACACCTGGGAGGTAAGGCATCTGCCCATGACCACAGAGAAACAGCATCAGCTACTTAGAGAGGTTTGCAGAGAGAAGATTCAATTTCTTACATGCTCGGTGTTGGCACTCTCAAAAAAGCCCCATAAAGCTGCTAAAAAATTCCACATGAGCATCCCAAAAGGCGTAACTGCAGTGGGGTGACAACATGACTCTCTGGGCAGGACACCTCTGCTCCTCTGCCTCCCTGGTGCTCTCCCCCACCTCCCTCCCCTTCCATCTGCCAAACATTTCCAAGAGCTGCCATTGGTGCTGCAAGTGGATTAGGTTACCCAGACCTAAAAGAGAGCTTCTTTGTGGCAGAAAAATGCCTCCGTTTGTTAGTTTAACCTCAGAAGTTTTCCCCTGGCAGAGGCTCAAATATGTGCCTTGGAAGTGATGGTTTCACTGCTGTCTTTGGGGCCTCACAGGTTTTCCAGGTCTCTAACCCAGCCATGTTGCTTCTCTCAGGTTTCCCCTCTGTATTTCCCAACATCTCTGCCTGTGTTTTGGAGACCATCATCTTCTGAAAGCCATGTCCAGCCCAGGCAGTCCAGCAAGTGCTGCCCTGGATGCACCAACCGAGTGAGATGCCCAGAGCTGTGAGCAGTGAACAGCCTGGCCCTCCCAGGGCATAAATAAGAATAAAAGAATAAAAGTCCCTGGCTTTAGCAGGGATTGACCTCCTACCTTTTGAGGTGCTCTGTGCATGGTCATTTTGTTTCTAGCTTTCTCCTGCCTTCCTCAAAGCATTGCTGCCTGTGATACAGCCCTGCCAAAAGCCTTTGGGGACAGTGGGCACTCTCATGTGCCCAGACTGGCCAGAGCAAACGGGGTGGCAGATGGTCCAAGACGCTCTCCTTCCCTAACTGAAAGGGATTTAGTGAAGCTCGAGAGTATCTGCCAAAGCCACATTTAGCACAGGGAGCTTATTGCAACACTCACATTACTCATGGCGGGTTTATAAATAAAACCAGCCCAGGCACAGTCTCTCCTGACGCGGAATGAAGGGGTGCAAGTGAGGGCCCTGATATACTGCCCCACCAAACTGAAGCTTTCATCTCCAACAACCCTCCCTTAGCATAAAGGTGATGGTGATCTTTGCCTTCCGTGGCTGCCCAGTGCAAAAGGGTTTCCTTGATGGTCTTCTGCCATCATTTGACTGCACTGAAATTAAAGCTGGGTGTTTGCTCCTGCAGTTTGCTTCTGGACCAAGTTCAGGAGATGCGGCTGAGATTTGCTGTCCCGCCCCACATCTGTGTCTGACCATGGGCATGATTCTTTGTGCAGAAACCTTCAGCTGTCCTAGTGCATACTGCAGAAGGCAACACTCAGAAACTGCTTCCTAAAATACCTACTGAGCAGAAAGTAAACTAATCAAGGGAAGCTCTTTCCCCCTACTAACGAGCTGACGCTATGACATTGAAGCGTCTGGTGCAGCAATAATCACGCAGCAGCAAAGGCCTGGGACTCCGTGGAGGCAACGCTGGTTTCCCCTGTAAGCAGAAGCAGGACCCGTGCACTTGAAAACATGCAGGTATTTTCCCCTGCAAAAGCCAGGATTTGTGAGCAGCTGCTCCCAGGGTCACCTCTGGAGTATCACAGGATTTGGGCTTTTTCTCCCTAAATTTAAAGGCGATCCTGTGTTCTGAGTGTTATTGATTGCAGACACCAGCGGAGCTGCAGCTACGAGGGGTCACGGACTGTGAGCTGCTCTGGGTAAGAGTAGTACATGGTCCCTACAGGGATCGTGTCCTTCCCAGCTACCACAGCCAGAAAGACCATCGGCATTACAGAAGCATTGTCAACCCTGAGG
>NW_010413364.1:117371-120535 GCF_000710305.1 Buceros rhinoceros silvestris | reverse complement strand
CATTGTCCACCCTGAAGCGTCTAAAACATTGTGGGATAAATGAGAACACTGGGGAAAAAAAGAGAGGAATCATCATGCAACCCAGAAAACTTCTTGCTCGAATATGTGCCCGTCTTCTTAATGCCTAATGGAGAAAGACACCTAATGGTTTCCAGAGCTCAGTAGCTCTGGAACAGAGGAAGCACCAGAATGCAGAGGTGGTGGAGTGACAATATCTGTTAATGAAAAAACAGGATATATGGTTGGGCTGTCGGGCACTTGGCCCAGCGCTCTTGGCCAGAGCAAATCGGCTGAGCTGCTCTGGAATCGGCACTGGCGATACTCAATTCTCTCCCTTGTCAAATGCCGTAAATTAGAAACCGAATAAAAAGCTTTTAAGGGATGTGCTCACTGACAGTTTAATATAAGTGGCTGTGGGATCATTTTCTACAGATAGGTTTATATCGGGAAAGAAATTACAACTTGCTTCATAGCAGGTATTTTACAGTGATTGCAGAGTTTCCTGATGTGTTTATTCCTAAGGAGTGACTTTCCAAACAAGTATCCCATGGAAGTCAGTGGGACAGCAGGTCACCGTGGCCATCCAGCTGTGTGATGGGTGCCCCAACCCCTGCACCTGTGCCAGGCTGAGATGGGGCAAATGCAGCTGAAGGGTCAGGGGGGTTCTCTTAGCTCCGGTGAGGAAACCAGCCTCTCTGCTCAGACACACAGCTCAGAAAGCCAGGTGACATCCCCAGGCTCCAGGCATGCCATTTGCATCCTGCATCCTGCGTACCTCCTGTTCTGCTCTGGTGGCACAGAGCTGACGCGTTACCCTCATCCAGATATATTGTACTGCACAAATCCACTGCTCATCTTACGTTTTCAAGACAAGAAAGTCCGCAGAAAATACAATTTGAATGAACAGAAGTTATGTATGAAATTTAGCTTCTAAAATTTAAATTATGAGTTTTCAGACATAAAAATGTCATGGTTTTGCAGTAATTTTAATTAGTTGGTTTAAAAATTAACATTTTTTAATCCTTCAGAAAGTTAATCTGAAGATGGGATGAACCAGACATTAGTCAATTGAATATTAACTTTTAGAGCTTTTGGGGTTTGGGGGGGTGGGGGAGAAAACCCCCAAATTTTATGACAACCTAAAAAATTTTTTCAATTTTTCAATTTTAACATTATGGAAAAATCACGTGGGTCAAATTTCTGAATAATAATATTGCATCTTCTTGGCTGTTGATACCCAAGTCATGAGCACAAACCATTTGCGATCTGTGAGGCTGTGGTGAAGTAATTTGTGGTTGCTCTGTGGAATCTCTTCTTTTTATTGTGCTCCCATTCAAAATGTGGGTAATAGACTTTCACCGTTTTGCCCACTTTCTTGCTGCTTTTTTCTCATTGTAGTTAACTTCATGGCTAAGTATGGAGAGACCAAAGTTTCAGGAATTCTGAGGGAGTGTCAAATTTCATATTCATGTCCCTGGATTGATAACAAAGGTGACATTGGTCATACTTTTGTTTATTATTACTATCTAAGAAATTTCATTAGGAGTATGGGCTTGGCTCAGTGCTGATGAATGCCCTTCCTCTGAGGCCAGCAGACTTTGTATCAAATCGTATTTGCATCTGGAAATGTACATCGGCTAAATACAATCTAGGATAGAAGAAGGTCAGCTTCTTTGGAAGGGAAAGGTTAAGCGAGTATATCCTTCCTTTTAAGCCTTTGTGTGCATAATTTTTTAAAAGCCCATCATAAGTAATCTTCTTTACTGCAGATTTGACCATTTCTTTTCTGCCTGGAAAACATAAAAAAAAAAAAAATTAGCATTAGGAAAGCATATTAAGGGATATTTGTTTCAAGTGAGATACCAGGAATAAAAAGAGTTTCAGCTTGTTAATACTCTGAGTGATTTTCCAGTAGGTAAGTGCTGTAAGTGCAAAATCAAATTTCCGATAAATGCACTAGAGGCAACTCCCTTTGCAAGGAAGAGTTAAACCAGGCACCTTCCTCAGCATCTCAGTAGCTATCCGTGCTACTGAAATTTCTTCTGAATTTCTTCTGAGTGGCCGCCTTGTCCACCTACGCTTTGCCCAGATTTGCATTTGCAATGCTTTGACTGTCTTCTCTTTAAAAAGGACCATCTCTTGTGATCTTTTTTTTTTTTTGTTAAAAAATTGTTCTGACAAGTTTGTTGGCATCACTGTAAATTGTGAGGCCCTTCTTTATATACCTACTGCAATCTGGAATTTATTTCCAGTAGTTTAATGGAAATAGTGGTGCAAGTGTGGAGCTACAAGGAGGCAAGTATGGAGGAAGCCGAGCAAGTGTCAATGCTGCCAGGGATGCCATTGGATTCAGACTGGGTCCTGGTGGCATTTGTGTGGCTGCCATGGTAGTCTTCGTGGTGTTAGATAATTTATTCCTCATGCCCGACTTGGTATATGCCTTGCTGCAAGTTTTGGTTATGTTATCCTCTTCCCAAGTATTTCTTTAGACTAGGCCCATGTATTATGATCAGAAGACACCTCTCACCCTTTATTTACCTGCAAGCTCATGTGCATACCCACCCAGGATGCTACCTGCTGATGCAATTACTATCATTCTCACTTTCAGCACCTCTTCTGAATAGGATAATCGATGTTCTCTGCTTGTCTGGGAATGGGAATGGTTGTGCTGCTCTGCAATGGCAGATGAATAGTTAACCAGTGGTGTGTTTACATCTGGTGCAGCCCAACTCCCAGCTGCCAGCAGCTCCCAGCTCCTTGCTCACGTGTATGTGAATTTTTCACAAGCCTGTGCTGTACAATGACCACTCAAGGCTGAGATATCTTTGTTTCTCCTGTGTATCCTTAGATTAATGCTGTCTGTAGTTGTTATGTATTAATCATTTTTATAGTAATTTCTGAGTGATTCCTTCTATAAATAACAATCTCAGATCTCTCCCCCGTCTTGTTTACCGTAGCTAATTCTTTATGTTGGGTGACTCCACCAGAAACGTAGCGAACACGGATAAAAATCGTAACATAGGCTTGGTTGTAGTAAACCAGGATTTTCTTGGTTCTGCTGCAAGTCGAGCCTTTTAAATAATCATTTTGTCCAGTCTCTAGAAATGCTGTACAGTGGTGACAAAAGACAGGTGCTGGTTTCAGACTTAAAGCTGTCGTGTTAG
>NW_010413364.1:84783-117247 GCF_000710305.1 Buceros rhinoceros silvestris | reverse complement strand
TTCCTGCTGTGTCTGCATCATCTATAAATGAAAGTCTCCTGAAGGAGAAGTCTCCAGGGAGGGTAAAGAGCTGTGAACCGCTGACTGCAGAGTGTGCCTTGGAGAGACGAAGTTAGGAGGAGAAGCTGAAAACGTGATATGTCTTTTTCAGTTTGACCTCAGCCTCTAATAGTGTTTGGCAAGTCAGCCTGGTAGATAAATGGTTCATATTAGAAAATGGGGCTGATTTATTATGAAATTGATTGCAGCCCTGTCCTGCGCTGAAGGCATTAGCGATAACAGCATTGGGTGCCTCTTAACTAATGGGCTTCCCCCAGGCTCTCCACTGCTTCCAGGCTTTTACCCTCAGCCAACAACATCCACACTGCACGGCTTTGCTGGTCACTGCTCACGAATGCAGGGCAGGGGTGAGTCAGGGAATGCAGGCTGCGGTCTTGGGAGCTTGCAACCATCTCCAGCTCCAGCACCTTTGGGCAGAGTCGCCCTGGAGGCAGCTGGTATTTCCCAGAACATACAGACCTGTAGGATCAAGGCCAATGCCACCTTTTCAACCAACACCTTGCGATTTCAAAGCATGGTATGCAATTTTCTTACGACTGTTTTCTGAAAGTGGAAGGAGTTACTGGAAATAGGGAAAAGTATCCACCAAACAACTTTCCTTTCCTTTGGTGACATTGAAAGGTCTTTTAACCATAAAGAAAAGCCATCACCAAATGGAAGGTTCACTATTTTCTGCAAACAAAGCCGTATTCACCCACAATGGCCACGATCTGCAGTGCAGTTGACTCAGATCCCTTGTCATGGTGGGGAATAGCCTTCCCATCTGTGGCTGATTAAAATGCAAATGAACAAACCAAATGTAGTGGCACTTACACCCTGTAAACTATTTGGGACACTCTGCTATTTATGGTATAGATACAGATGTAATAAATAAAAAATAAATACAACAAAAAGATTTTACCTGGTGTCCAAAGTCAGTCTTTATATTCATGCCTTTCTCCTTGGACACGTATCCTGGGCCCTACCCTAAAGAGCAAAGGATTTTCTAGGTTCACCACGCTGTAGTGGTAGTTAAACCACTTTCACTAGAAATCACTGAATAGCAGACACTGAAACATTTAGTGGCTGGTTTAAGCAATATTTTTCAATAATTTTGAAGGGAAAGTGTTTTCAGTGATTGAAATGCCCTGGTAGACATTTTCCAAATGAAAATTTTCAATATGAAAGAACCGTGTGGCTTGAAAGGAAAGCTCATTGCAAGACAGCCTGTAATTGGACAAAACTGAAAATAAACTTTTCAAAAGAACTGAAAACAAATTCATTTGGGGGGATGAAGGAAGGTTAAATTTTTATAAATGTTTTCCAACAACTGCCTGCCAGTCAATCGCATTTTGCATAAATTCCTTTTCAGGTAGTGACGACGCTTGCTACACCACCCCGATGATTGCCTGTGCTCCTGGCAGTGGCACAAGATTGTCTGGCTATGCATTTGCCATCAACTTCAGTAGCATTTTGAGGTATGAAAACGCAGTATAGTGTAACTGCCCTGCTGTAAGAAACAACTGCATGACATAAACTTTTCGGAGAACTGTTGTTCTACAGAAAGTACTCTGTATCTCTTCAAACCAGATTTGGCCTTCCTATCATAGAAAAAAGTAGGTCACATCCGGCAACAGCTGCCAAGAGACGATAGTGTGTGTCTTAATAAAGAAAAATGTCCATGTAGCCAAGAGCCACAGTCATCTACTGCACCATCCCAAATCCTCTCAAGATGGTACCATACCCATCCTCCTAGGGTCTAGGTCGAGGGCCCACTAAGGTTGCTGAGCCCTGGGTGTGTTCACCAAGACATGTTCCTCTCCAGTATGGATATACCTGAGCTGAAGACCCTATAGCATCATACCCAGCTCCTTTAACAAGCAGTCTTGGGAAGCATTCACCACAGATGGACAAAGTGCAGCCACCTCCAGCGGCACCGAGCAGATAAGATACAGATACGAGTGAGACAACTTGGAGTCCCATATATTTTCCAGATTAATTTTTATAAGGTAACGCACTGGCCTGAGAAACAGTTCTGAATATTGTGAATAATAGTCTAACGTGTCCCCTTTTCAGACTTGTGCTTTTATCATTAACACCTCTGATTAGCAAAAACTCTGAGTCTGAGGTGTTCCTTTGATTTAAGAGGTTATAAATTTTGGATGCAATGTCAGAGAGTAAATTTTACAATGCAGCTGAGCTGTGGACTAATTAAAAGACTACCCCAGTACTCTTCCCGCCCAATACATCTCAGATTTGTGACAGCTTTCAAGAAAAGTCATGAATTATGCCACCTGCACCATATGCAATCTATTGATCTCTCTGTGTGTACATATGCTCTGTGTGTGTGCTACAGCCCATGTTCATGATGGCTTCTTCACAACTGTGTGCACAGATGAAAGTTTCTCATCCCAGAAAATTTATAGCAGAGCAATTAATGACTGCAATAGTTTTGCTTCCTTGCCACCACAGGAAGCTACTGCTTAACTCCAGACATCCTAGAAGTCAGAGCAGGACATTATGCTTCAGAGGAAGAGGGTTCAGCTACTTGCATAGCTCCGGTGCACAGAGGTGAGATTAATCTATTACTGAGCTTTTGATTAGGTCCTGATCAAGGTACCCTGAGCCATGCCTTGTGGCTCTGGTCGGTTCTATGTAATTTAAAGTGAAAACAGGAAAAATGTTCATGTTTCTCTTACCACCATGCATTGAGTGGTCCTATATCCTTTTAGCTTTAAAGTCAATGTTTTGTGGTCAGAAACAGTGTCCACCTCGGTGCTCCACCTGACACAGAAAATCAGGATGTCTCTATGTTGACTTGTGCTTCCCAGGGTGGTGTGGAACAGCTTCTTCCTAAGGCAGCGTCTGCAAAGGACAAGCTTCTCTCAACTGTTAGCAAAGCAAAGACTGTTAGCAGAGCAAGAGGGGAACACATGTTTGAGAAACAAGATCTGGGGTGACCAGGAGAAAGTGGAAAATTACATTCACCTGCTGTAGCTAGTGAAACCCAAAGGTGAAATCTCTAAAATTTCATAGGCTAGTTTTTTTTTTTTTTTTGTTTGAGAAACAAGATCTGGGGTGACCAGGAGAAAGTGGAAAATTACATTCACCTGCTGTAGCTAGTGAAACCCAAAGGTGAAATCTCTAAAATTTCATAGGCTAGTTTTTTTTTTTTTTCTCAATCATTTTCATTCTGGCTGTTAACACCAGTGAGTTTGGCACCAGATCATCAGGGAAACAGAGGGACAGTTTCCCTGGTACACACGCAGAATTAGAGAGTCATACCAAGATAGATGAGCTAGATTTAGATGAGACACAATTTCTGGTCAAGAGTATTCATGTAGAAAGTATTGTACTGTATTAGGTTTTTGTGAGCTCCTAGTGTAATAAAGGAGAATTGTATAAGCCTTGGCAGGAACATACCACTAGGACTCTGTTTTGATGAAAAAAACTGGAAACATACACCTAGCTTTCCTACTAGTTGTAATTATCTGGCCATACTGATCGTGGTGTTAAGGTTATGCGATGGGTAGGGTGTGAGCAAGGATCAGGTTCAGTCCGTGAATTAAAGCTGTAGAGTGTCAGCTCTAATTTACATGCTTACAGTTTGAAAATTGTCCTCCTGCAACTGCAGAGCTCCCTGGGATTGACACAGATAGGCAACATATGGAGCCTGTGCAGCAGGAACGGAGGCACCCAGCACTTGGCATTGCTGCTCGGTATTATGCAAATATCTGCGTTATGAAAGAAGGAAACAAGGGCAGAATAAATTGGAGGGTCTGGTCTCTTCTGCAGGCATGCATAAAACCCTTGGTGGCATTAATTTCTCAGACTTGTGGAAAGGAGGACAAGCTCCTCAGCCCTGGTTTTAGTCCTACAAGTGTGCAATACTGTGAAGGTAAGAGATGGTGATTACCGAGGTTCACATGCGAGGCTTTGCACAGCAGGGGCTTCTGTGCAGCCTGCACAGTAAAATATGCTGATCCATGTTCTCCAATACCACAACCAGAGCCAAAGTACAAGAACCAGCAGCTTCAGTGAACAGGGCTCTCGTTAACATACCATTATACTCTCTGGAGACAAGCCTGTCCCTTCTGGTGCTGAGCTGTTTGGGAGGAGACAGAAAGAGAGGCAGGGGATGATACTCCTCACGGTTATCTTGTGTATCCCATGGTACACTGCTGTGCTGCATGGACAAAACACAGAGAGGACCCAACCCACCCCGTTCAGACAGCTCACCCCTCACCCTCAGGCACTCACTGGCAGAGCTGGGCTGGCCCTCGGCTGAAGGCTTTCTTGCAGGGTTTCCAGTGAGGAACTGGTGGTCAGTGTTTTTGGGAAGCCCCAGCCTCGAGCAAGCAACATTGCTGCACCTTGGACTCTGCCAGCTGCAGTGCTTGCTCTTCTCTTTAAACTTTCGGGCCACCAACTTCTCGCTGAATGCTACCCTCCTCTTCCTCTCTCTGGCTGGTTGAAAAGATGGAGGAGGAGGAACGGGAAGGGTACCTGAGACACAAAGAGAAACCTTCCTCTGCCTTGCTTACAAGCTGCTCTATCATCCCATCCAGGAGGTGGCTGTATATCAATGGAGAACCATGTTCCAGCAGGGTGCACATTTCATGCCTGCCTGCTCTGCAGGGAGGATGTGGAAGTCAATTATCTGTGACCCGCAGAAAGGTCCTCAGAAAAGGTGTTCACTTCACTTCACTTCACTTCATTGGGAGCAGTGACAGAGCGGACCTGAAATCCCGCCCCCCTCCACTGCTGTTATTTGACTCTCACCATGACTGCTGTGCAGTTGTCTGTCCATTCACAAGCATTTGTTGTGGCTTGTTTGGGTGTATCTTGGCATTTGAGAGGTGTCAATCTGCTAAAACCTAAGTGGCAATAGCTAATCACAGTTAGTTTTACTCTCTGCAGAACCTAACTTGAAAGCATATGGCTCAATAGCATAACTTACTTTCTCTGGGCTAACAGCATGGTCAGTTCTGGAAAAAAAAAGAACCAAAACCAAAGAAACCCAGCAGAGGACACAATCTCTGGTCCTTGCTGTAAGCTCTGGGGATCCTGTACTCAGAGATGAATCAAATAAAGAAAAAAACAACCTACCCTCACATCATTATTCATTCAAAAAAACAGCAACACCAGGTTTTCTTCTCACCTCTGATATCTTGAGAAAACACTTCTTTCAAAAGTGAATTATTTTTGCTGGGTCCTTGAAATTCAGTGCCACTCTCTTTGGATTTGAAATCTCTCTGCGAAGGTTTAGAAATGGAAATTTCAAACCCTAGACCCTAGAGGACGCGCGGAGTGGGTGTTATATTGTATTCATTCAGCAAGCAGCCATATCCAGCTGTCCATCAAAAACAGCGGACTCCGTTGCCTTGTGCGTCTATTCACAACTCTAAGCAAGAGCTGTAAACAGCATTTGCAAGATTTCCAACATCCATTGCAGTGAATTCTTTATGGCACGAATATTTTCAATCAGAATTTACATTTCACACCTGTTTTCCCAAATCTTGAATGTCAAAGGGCCAAATCCTTCTTTTAGCAATACTACTATGAAAGCTACTGACTCATAGGAACAACCAGAGCGTAGGATTTGGTTTAACTTCTTGGCTTGATGCTGATAAAACATTTCATAGTGCTTTTTTAGGTGTTTCCTATTGTCATGGCAACTCTGATCAAAACCCTTTCCATGAATAGCCTTGTCAACTGCAGTACAAGTTCCTGGCTGACTACAGCCTGCAGTTCTGCTCCAGTGTGATTTCACAAGCTCCTCTTGCTTGACCTTTCATCTCCTATCTCTCCCCAGATCCCTTATTGCTCAAGCTAGAAATGTATCTTTTGTTTTGCAAGAAAGCTTTAAAAATCTTTGTAAGTGATAACTAACAGCCGGATCTTGCAGCTGACTTCAAGGAGGGAGTTGCCTTAGGAGAGATTACAGGCTATAGGAGGTGCCTCTCCTGCACAACAGGGCATGAACCACGATAAATCCCTACGAGCATGGGCTCTAGCAGAGCCTTGAACTCTGCACCTCCCTAAAACCATCCTATAACATAGAGGAATAAGCTGAGCTGTAGGTAGGGGTGAGCTTGGTAAAGAAAATCCCACTTGTGAGCAATAAATCCCGCAGCCAGATTCTCCCCCAGTGCTGTGGCCGCTAAGAGACATACCACATGTGTCACCAAAGTCTAACACCACCTTGCTGTCTCAGCTCTGGGGCAGCAGGGTGGAGAATCCATACTGGTCAAGGCTGCTAGGTTTGGCTTTTTGTAGTTGATTTTTTCTAAGGTGTTTGAACAGTCACATGGGAAATTGCAGCACTGTGGAAATCGATCAGAGTTTTGCCCTTGGCCTTCTACAGGGCCAGGATTTCCCTGGATACCTTCCTCGAAGGTATCATGCTTACCAGGACCTGAAATAGCTTAGTAGAAATAATACACATTTTGCATTTACACCTCATCTGGAGTCATATCATTATCCTCAGACAGGGAAAATAAGGCAGGGAGAGGTGAAATCTCATGTCCATCACTAACTCCAGGAACAGAAGAGAGGTCTCTGGTGTTTCCCTTCCCACATGGGAGCCACTGCTACAATTCATTATTTTAAGCACTTGCAATAAAAAAGGTGGGAAGGAAGGAGGAAATTCTTTATATATACATTTATATTATATATATGCTATATATATATGGTTTTGTCTTGTCTTGTGTCTTCAAGCCTGCTTTAAATAAAAACTCACAGACTTGTCGGTTTCCATCAGGCAAAATTATTATTCGGCTTTAGAAAGAACATCTTGCCAAGTGTTGCAGTTCAAAAATAAGGAAAACAACCCTGCCAAAATGCAGCAAATGTGATTACACAAAGCCAAGAAGACCATAATTAGATCATTACCATGGAAACAACCTAATTACATGTGTAATGCAGCAAGGTCTGAGCTGCACATCCGAATGTGTTTTGCTATTGTCTAGCAGGGCCATAGCACTGCCGTTTGCCTGGTGTTATTAAGCCACCTTGATCACTTTGGATCGGGTTTTCTTGGAGCAAGTCCCCCTCCCCACTATGGGAAGAACTAAACCGTGCATGAAATGACTTGAACAAGTCTGCCTGAGGCTCAGCACAGTAGGCAGGCGAATGTTGATCCTGCGGGATCAACAGGGCTAGGCAGCCAGGCTTGACAGAAGCACTCTTGCCCCAAGATCTGCAGCTCCCCAGGTAACACCCTGCAGTCCCTTAGACATGGCCAGGAGTTGACGTCTGATCATGAGTGCAATCCTTGAAAAGAAAGCTGAGCTTGCCACAGACTTGCTAAAGGCTGTCACCTTCATCTGCCTTGTATTAATTTCTCCACTGCTCCGGTAATTCACTACCAGGATGGTGTTTAATGGAGACGGCACATAAGGGCCAGGCCAAGGGACTCCAGGGTCCTGTGCACTGATCCGCATGTTGCTTTTTTGTGTAGCTGGACTATGTGGTGGGAATGGGGGTTAAGCAGAACTGGTTTGTGATACTGTCTTGCTGGTGGAAACTAGGTCACTCTTGAAGGACAGCTTCATGGTTCTTCATGCAAGGTGAAAGGACTTGTTTATCAGCTTGGAGGACTAAGGCAGAATAGTGAATAACTATCTGTAATCCAAAATAATTTCAGAGAATAAAAACCAGAATTGTACATACATGGTTACATGCCTTGCAGGGTAAAATTAGATGTGCAGGGAGAGACAGGAGAGTCATTGATGAACCAACCTCTACTATAGCTCCACAGGCCTACAGCCCAGTGCTGTTGAATCAAGTGGTTGTAGTAAATATGACCCACAGGGTATATAAACAAAATTATGCTAAACACTGTCACCCCTTTTCATGCACATTGGGTTTCTGTGCCCGTTCTGTGGTCAGGCTGGATACACCTCACACAGCAGGAAGGCAGGAGGATGGCTCATTAGCTAAGGGGTACAGTAATAAGGTAAAAGCCTGTCTGGCAAACTTACTGCTTCTGCTAATTAATGAGGAGAGATGGTTGCTGGGCCAACTGCAGATGTTGCTGCAAATTATGCCATTGCTATCCCTGCCAGTGAGCTCTCTCTGCAGCTAGTACATCTCCAGGTGTTCTTGCCACAACAATAGTCCCTGCTGTTCATTTTGTCTCCTTCCAGGGAAAATAAAATACTTCCTTTTGGTGGGGAGAAAAGCTGACACTGAAGAGTTTTTCAAGCCCAGACTCCTCTCCTTTTATTTCTTCTCTTCTTGTCTTGGTCCCATTTTCCTTCTCTGATTTGTCCTCAAACTCTCTTCATTTTCCATTCAAATTGCTTTCCAAACCACAGAATAAGGCTAGAGAGAAGTGCCTCCAGTGATGCTGATTTCCCTGCTGGGTTTCCCAGCCCTGAACACTAGATATCTCAAGGAAGCTGTCAAAACTTTTTCTCATCCCAACTCTCTCTCTAAGTCCGGACAGGTCCTGCCAACACTGGCAGTGGTACAGACCTGGCCAGTGTAGGACTACTCGCTCCTCTCTAGCTCTGAACAGGCTGTTTTTCTCTCACACATCTATTGTACAAACTCCTGTAAGTTCACTGGGTAAAACCTGATGTTCAACTTTTGTGCAAAGTCAGCAGAATGAAAGAAAAATAAGAAAAAGCCCACCCCCCGCCACATTCTCCAGTTTTGCTCCGTATGCAAAACCTGTCTGTATGGTTCTGCTGAGCGCTGATGCCCTACTTTTATCTCTCAGATAGCTCAACTGAAAATACACCAAGATTTCAAGCAAGGTCCCTGCTGTGAACTGTCTGAGCAAGCAGGCATTGCGGCAGCCCCAACCCCGGAGCGGTGCCGCCTGTCCGTGCCTTCACTCTGCCGCGCTCCCAGCACAATTTATACCAGCCCTGGGCACTAAATAGGATGAGAAAAAGCCAGCAATCTTGAGAAAATCAATACCCCTTCTTCCCATCAGCTCAGACAAAATGTCCTGACATGGTGTTGCGAGAACAAAATTGAAGAAAGATATGAGATAACTTAAGAACTACTCACTATTATTACTACTATTAGTGTTATTTATAACACAGTAGTACTGAAGAAGCCCTGCTGGTATAGATGGTGGCTTTCAGCAGTAACATCTGGGGCTCTGAAACAGTAATGGAAATAAAACCATGGCTGAAGCTCTTAATGCTAGATGTTGTACATACTTGCTTGATGTGTTTAAACAGAAAAAGGACTGCCATGATATTTTTGTCTAATTTGTGTGGTCCTGAGAAAGCATGATAAATAAATGTTAGTGGAATCCAATTTTAAAAGCAGGGGAATCTAATAGAGATGATTTGTGTTTAAGATAGGGTCTATAAATTCTTCTGCCCTGGAAAAAGTGACTGAATTTTACCAGCTGGCTTCTCAAGTAACCCTAAACAATGGTTTTCACAAGAGCAGTGGGTTTTTTTAGAGGACTTCAGCTTCAAATTGCCTATGGATTATTTGCAAATAAGGGTGTACATCTGTGGGTCTAATTTATTTGAGGAATGGCCATTACCGCTATGACAAGTCAGCTGTTTTCACATGCAGGGCATTAATCTCACAGGTTCTTTGTACAGAACCCTGTACAGTTCCCTGGTCAGGACCATCATTTGCAACATTGGGGAGGTGACCTCAAATGTTCCAGCTTTGGGAACCTTAACGCGATAATGCTCTGAAATGGGTAAATGTGGCATTTGGTTCCTGCTGGGGGGCACAAACCTCAGATGTGTGTGTGCTGCTGGCCCCCGGCACTTCCTGTAGCCGTCGTGGAGTCTTTGCCTGTGGCAGGCTGGGGGCAGAATGGGCTGTCCTGCCTACAAACAGGTACCCAGACCCCAGAGGGTGTGTCTGCTCCTCAGCTACACCGCCTCCATCCCCCTCATCCTCACCTGATGGATGGTGCACTTCCCAAGGCACTCCCACTGTTGCAGAAAGTACCTGTGATGCAATTCCCTGGCAGACTGAATTATGAGTAAAACACTTGTAAAATCCATAAAGGTACACTCATTTAATTTAGACTTCAGGAAGCTATTGCAATTTTTTCCTATTAAATATTAATTCCCTTTTAAAGAGTACTTTTGAGCTGTTTTGAGAACACAACTGGTACGCTAATGTCATCTAATTAATTAAGAATTTCATACACATATGTATTAACAGTCTGCTATTATTGCTGAGGACATTTCACTGGTATTTAAATATAGGGAACCAAACATGATTTGCATTTAAATGGCAATGATCCTTATGGCTTCCTGGAAAGGCATGTCTGGTAGATGAAATCTGACTTTGCCTGCTTGACCTCCACGTCCCGACAGTACGCCGAGGCAGCTCGGATGTCACTCCATAAATCGAGAAATGGCAAAGGAAACAGCAGAGTTTCTTCCAAAACACAGTACGGATGAGGTACTTTGTGAGTCCGTTGGTGACAAGCACAATCTTATCAATTGCTGACATTAATGTCACGCCTCTTATCTGCTGAGCTGTGCTTTCTCACCTGTTTTGTTGATTCTTTTGATGTATTTTTTTTATTGCAGATGCTAACAGAACATCTATAATATTCAGAGTCGCGGATGTAGAGTCAGAGCTGGTGGGCCACTGCTTTGTCCCCTGACTCCAACCGCCACCCAGCCAAGGTGACTACCTCAGGAGGACTCTGGTGCGTCCCCGTCTTCTTATGGCCCCAAGAATGTGTTAGACAGCTGGGGAGAACAGAGGGGCTGAGAGGACATGGTAGGATATGGGTTTTAACCACAAGTGATGCATCACTGGGATGTGCTCTCCTTTAAGAATTACCTCAGTTGTTTCCATTTCCAGGATGACTTCCCAGCACTTACACATTACTCTTCTACTTGCCTAATACGGTTCACATCGATTTTTCCCCTTACTCTCTGCTGACTGTACAGTCTGAACATGGAAGACCTCAAAGTCAAGGTCAACTTTTTATTACCTGAGTAAACAAGCTGGAGAGAAGGGGAGAGAGGGAGCAAGCACTTATGCCAAAAGATATACTCAGAAAGCTATGAAACAAATATATTCCTTCTAAAAGAACTCTGCAAAGAAGAAGGCATGCAAAATATTAATCCTTTCAGGCTCCAAATTCTGCATTAAATAAAGTCCTTACTCCTGAGGAATAAATGTTAAGAGAAGGACACTGTGCATGTGACCAAACCAAAGCCGTTCTGCAATGCTTAAAGTGAAACATGAAGTTAAACCGTGTGTAGTCAAGGTACAAGGAAGCGTTAAAAATTGTTTTTATTTTGCTGGCCAAGCAGCTTACAGTTTGCCCGTGCACTGAATACTTTTATTTCCCATCATCGTATCTAAGCATTGATCCCACTATGTCGAATTCCCGCTGTTATTTTTTGACCAGTTAATGACTGCATATATGATGTTTGCCCATCCGTAATTAGAAGCAAAGTTGTGCAGAAATGACTGGCTGCTCATCCATGATTCATAGCCTCTCTTGAGCTTGCAAATTTGGCTGGAAACTTGGTAAGAAATTATTTTGGCTGAGGATTTTGGATGCTTCTCGCTCATGTTGAGCTGAAATACAGTGAGTTCAAGTGTTTTGGGGCTTCTGCTTTGGGTTTCTTCCAGACAGAGAAATGGGTCAGTATGAAAATAATTATGCAGCAAGATGGAGATAGAGAAGCTGCCACACTGGATCAGACCTGAGAACTGTCCAGACCCGATGCTGGCACCAACAGCACTCGCTTTGCATGCCTCAAGCAAGGGCAGCCCCTGCACAGGCACGAGTAGACACAACCCTTGTGAGCCTCAGCCCCATCTCTCAAAGACTCTTTCAAAGCCTGATGTCTAATGCTTTATGCTCTTTCTGATATTTTTCATTAGAATGAGTTAACACACACATGGTAATAATTTCAACCTGGTGTTCTAGCTCTTTTCAAGCAGTTTGGAAACAGAGGGCCCCAGCTGGAGCTAGTAGCGTGGTTTGGGGACAAAACAAATTACCTTATGCAATTTGTTTCATGTATTTTCAATGCTAATATAATTAAATGAGACAAAGTCTACAGAGAAAGGTAATACCTTTTATTAGAACAAACTGGTAGTTTGGAGGGGGGGGAAAGCAATATGTTTTCAGGCACACAAACCCTTTTTCAGGCTTATATGCCAAAAAGCTTGTCAGTATGAGCTGGTCCAGCAAATGGTATTACTTCTCTGTATAAATACTGCTTCACTCATATCCTTAGATGATAACAGCTACAATAACACTGCTAATATAATTAAAAGCAGTTGAGGATGATTGAACGCTGTTTCATAGCAGAGTTGGACACGAAGTTTCCCAAGAATAGCAGGGTGGAGCTATGCTGCAGACACAGAAATATTTGCACTTTTCCCCTTATCTTTACTCTGTAATTGTGATTTTACTTACACCACTATAAATGGAAGTCACGGGGCTGATACTGGTACAACTGCCTTTGTATTTTGTGTATATTTTCAAAACAGTCTTACAACCTTGTAAGACATAGCTGTAATGCAGAGGATAAAAGTAGGTCATCCATTTTCTCCAGCATCCTGCTATCTCAGTAACATTAACTGAAAGGAACAGTGTGTGCACATTTTATCTGGCATCGTCGTCACTGTATTCCATCAAATTATGACCCTTTAGTCCCGCCTTTGGAGCGATTCCCGGAAAAAGGCAATAATGTGAATGATGCACAGATAAGAAAAAGAAAAAAAAATCCTTCTAAGGTGGAATATGTATTGACAATAAGCCAGTTTAGCTTTCCCTGATATTGTTTGTTTTCACATTATGTTTTAAAAGCAAATTTTCCCAAGACACCTCACAAGTGACATCACACACAGGTACAAACAGAAACAGTTTGTACGTCGCAGTAAATCTTACAAGCAGCACATCAAGACTTGAAAGAAGGGAGTCAAGACAGGCAAGATAAGAAGTGGAGAATGATTAAACAAAATGATTTTTGAAATTTAGATATTAGAAATTGTTCTCTGCCTGAGAGAAAAATACGCAATATTAAAGAGTTTTTACACATAGGAGTAGGTGGGTGGTGGAAAAAACATCTTCCAGTGAGGGAAGTGGAAGACAATCAGATGTGCGAGGAAGGGGCTGGAGAAAAGGCACAGGGAGATGGCTGAGGGCACGTGTGAAACTGAAACAGCGCTTGTCTGAAACAGCGCTCGTCTGCTGGGTGAGATCCGGGCGATGCTGTGCCATGGCCAGCACCAGTACAGACAGTCCCCAGACTCTGGTCCCGGCTGTCTCCAGGGACCATCGGGTGCCTTGGCTTAAATACACAACTGCTGCAGGTGTTCTGTGCGGGACTTTCCCTCTATCTAAAATAGTGTTTCTAAGCCCATACTTTCAGTCACCAAACAAAACTGCAAGCTCCATCAGTTTGGGAGAGAGTATGCTGCTGACATGCTCAGAAATGCTCCAAAACACCCTAAATAAGCACTGCCAATGTTTATTTCTAAACATCAGAGAACCAGGGAAATAGAGTAGCACTTTGACTGTTTTGATTTGGAAACATTTGTGCAGATTCAACACTTGTCTGCAGCACCCTTCTGGGATGAAACTGCATAGGTACAGCAAGTGCCAGAAGTGCAGACAGATCATTTGGAGGGGAAATTCCAAAACTCTGTGTAATTTTGAAGAAAAGCCATTGAAAAGAAGTCTGAGAGGGCAGAAAATCTGTATTTCAGATAGGTCACTCCTACAGCCATAATTCCCCTAGGAACCTCATGGGGCTGTTCCTTCTCAACAAGAAAAGAGTGAGAGTCACATTTAAAACTATTCAGCAATATTTTTGACCTCACTATATTTTAGTTATTACCTACTAAATGCCGCTGCAGGCCATGAAAGTTATTTTATATGATTGTTTATATACATATGGATCCATATTTAACCATAACCCTTCATGTTTAAGGAAGATAATGCAGAACCAGACCACTGACAATCCCTACTTCTACTTCCTACTATAACATCAGATGTAAAAGCAGATTTGCCTAAATGAGGCCTAGCTCTGAAATTCTTGATAAAATGTCTGCCCCTTTTTTAAATCTATGGATTATCCACGAGTGGATAATCCTGAGACTGATGCAGAAAGGTGAAAGTGAAAAAACACACAAATAGAATTGAAAACCTCCCGCTCTTCATTAGCTTCCCCATATAGGAGCAGATGTTCAGGGAAAACAAATAACAAGGACAGAGAATACTTTTGGAGGAATTTGTTTCTACATATTTACAAATATAGCGTTGAGGGATCACTCCAAAAACATTTGCAAAGTTCTGAAAATGTTTGGCTGTTTATCCAGTGCATGCCAGTCTCCCAACCCATCCCCGCTCGCCTCCAAGCAGCGGCAACACTGCTATCTATCTTCATATCTTCTGCATCTATTTCCCTTTCCCTTGCTGGAGCCTGAATAATACTAATTCGTTGCTGCTATGATCACAGCAGAAAACCCAAATTCACCCTTTTTCCCTGAAACATAATTCAGGGAAATATTCAGTAGGATATTGTTTTATTAAAAACCTGAGACTGGTGTATTTTGGTTTCACAGGAAAAAAGACTGGGTTTCAATAGCACAGGCGTGGCCTCATGGGAATGAAATCCCTGCTCGTATTTGGCCCCACAAATTTATTTTTTGTTAACCCTAAACTAGAAGGAGAATGCAGTGTATTTAACAGGAGTGACTGGCAGAGCTAGCTGCACTGGAGAACACAGTATGATTGCCCTGGGCTGAGAATAATAATAGAACTGGAAATGATTTCTGAATCGTGGTGTCCTGGAGAAAGATTTTTTTAAAGCAGCTACGTATGCTCTGAGTCACAGCGGCTGGCCACCGAACCCCGCGCTGCAGATATGTCACTGCTCCATCCCAGCCACTGAGCATCAGTCTGCACCTGGGGCTGTTATGGGGTATGGAGAGGGGTAGGAGGAAAAGGGAATAAACTCAACCAGAAGCAAAAGGCACCAGCGATGCACTGTGAGTGAACCAGCAGTTGCTAACCACACTGCTGGGCAGGGCGCTGAAAGGCGTTTCGATTTCCTGCTCACCGGTGTAGCTAAAGCATCGCTTTTCTCCTGCAGTCTAGAAACAGGCGGCTGAAGGCTCTTGTGTCATGAAGGGCATGAGAACAACCTATTGGAAATTGCTGTTTATTAGGAATTCCTCGCAATCCTGCATCTTGCAGCAAACTCCCAAAGGGATGTGGAGAGGAAAGGAAAAAGTACTGGATGTGCTTCTGCCGCAACGGGGTCCAGCTTCTCCATCATGAAATAGTTATAATGGCTAGTGTCCCGATAGACCCTGGGTGGAAGAGCTTTTAATCAGATCAGAGGAGGACGCTGAGGCCCAGAAAGCAGGGAGATTGAAGACTAGGTGTGTCAGTAGCTGTGGATGAAGCATGAGCTGAAATCAAGGCCCCAGTGCACTCAGTGGGAGGTGTTTCTACTGATGCTCAGACACCACCATAGCAGGGAAGTGTGAGTCCTGCAGGCAGCTCACGGCCCTTTCTCACAGACAGGTGAACCATCCCATAATAAACCCCCAAACTCATCTCCTGTTATTGAACAGACCTCTACAGCGTGTAAGGAGAACCCCAAGGTCTTGGGTGGCTTCAAGCACCTGAAGGAGCTGCAGCTTCTGAAATGCTCCCCCACCGTGAGGTGTCCACATGGCTCCACAGTGCAGAGCACCGGACTCACCGTCCACAGCATCCTGAGTAACGTGTCTGACGGTCTTAGAGGGTTCCTGCTCTGCAGCAAGTGCTGCTGGGGAGGAGACTGAGCTTAAACACCAGCAAACCAGTTGTGTGAGAGCACCAGCGCCAGAGCTGAAACCAAGCTGGCCGTAAACAGAGCCAGCTCCAGAGCCACTGTTCGATTAAAGCTATTTTTGGAATCGAAACTCACAGGTGGGAAGGGAAGCAGAAAGCAGATAAATTAGCCATTAAAAAGGGGCACGGCCGCATTGCTGAGCCCTATCAGCCATTTTGGGCGGTGAGTGAAAGAGGACAAATCCGTCTTTGTTCTTCTGCTCTCTGGCTGTGCATGATCGGGAGATAAGACACTAGTGAGGGTTCCTTTCGCTGGCAAAACACGGAGTTATTCATTAACCCACTTCGCTAAACAAAGCCCTGATAACTGCAGAGTGCCTGGCAGGGGACAAGCCCAGGTGCAGTGGGGCCCTGTGGGGTGGGCAGGCATGTCCACGTCCTGTGCCAGGGCCACCAAGTGGTTGCACGTACCTGGGATGCCACCATGCTTTTGGGCACGGACAAAACTCCATTTTAGCAGCCTCCTTTTTGCACAGTGGAAGCAGGGATGTCAAATAATGGCAGTGACACATTGCTGGATGAAGGCGCTGCTTTTTCTTTTTAGCAGCTGCAGATGCGACATGAGCGTTAACAGTGAGAAAGGTAGATGAATATGGATTTTTTAGTTTGGTCGTCAAATCCAAAAAGAGGGGAGAAATGAGTAAAGCCAAGCATTTTCCTCAACAGGAAAAGAAATGCTCTTTTAAAAAAAAAAGTCTTTTCCTAAAATTTAGGTCAATTTTTAAACAACAAGGCTTGTTTCAAAACAAAAAGTCAAAATATTTTGTTTTGATGATGTTGAAACAAAATGTCTCCGTATCTCCAAACCATTTCTTTTGACATGTCAAAATGAAACATTTGTACACTTTCTAATTTTTTTCACAAATACCGATGGTTCCTGCATTTTTCAGTGAACTTATCCATTTGAAAAATGTCACTCAACTCGAAAAATTACCATACATATAGAGCTACCTCTGTCACCACATTATGTCTCATGTGAGCGTGCCAAATATGAATTCCTCACAAGGGAGCTGGTTGGACTTTGAAGCTGACCGATAAAGCCTGAGAAGGCATAATGGCAATTAAAAGGGTCAAAATGTTAGGAAGCTCTCCTTCAGCCAGCACCAAGGTCCCACTGTGCAGGGCTATGCTGTGAGCCAGGATCAGGTGGGTCATCTTGCTGTCTTTGAAGAGCACATTTGTGGAGGGTCAAACCATGGTTCATACCCCCATGCATGTGTTCATCAGATTGGTGCTTTAATTCTTGTTAAAGCAGCCTGTCTAGATCAGGGCTTCCTGGGAAATAAATTTTATGGATTGTCTTAGTGACCCCGTTGAACTGCGGGTCTCTGCAGGTGTCTAAGGAAGCTCTTTGCTGGCTACTTGTGGGTAGGTTTTGTGGGATGTAGCTGTAAAATCATGCACACACGTGAAAATACAGCAGTTGTCCAGAGCCAGAAGGTGTGTGTGAGGAATGATGAGAGTGAAACATCCCTCCACACTGCCCCAAGATAAAGAGCAGCCCAGAAAGGCTGGTAGGTAGCTGCAATGCTTGGTGTGACTCTTTGTGTCTCTGTTGTCTTCAGAAAGCATCTTCTAGACTTCTGGGGGTCTGATCATCTCAGCTCTCTGGTTAAATGTTATTGGACTGGAGATGTTGCATGATTTTGATGCTCCTATTCCTGGCATCTGGGTGGGTGACAGAAGTCCAGGTCCAGGATCCAGCTGGGATGGTGGGTTCTTAAGCAGAGTGGCAGCCATTGAGATGTCATTTGCTCCTCAGCACAGCACCCTGGTGTGTTTTTCTGAGGCCGCTGTTAGCACACACAGAGTTTCAATAGCTCACGCTGATTTAAATATAAATCCCCTCCTTGTTGCTAATCACTCCATTCAAGGATGGAAAGTCCACAGAGCTGAAAATACACCCGGTTAGTCAGCAGGTTTGTGAATATTTTGAGATATTGGAGGTCATAAGTCACTTTGCCAGCATTATCTTGATTATCCTATGGAAGTCTTTACTTAAAAATAGTCTCCAAAAATGCAAGTTTAGCAAAACTTGGAGATTAAATTATTGGGAAACATTAACATACTCACCAAGCTAAATTCACATGAGGGCAGTTACTGGGTAATAAGCAGGTGCTTTGAACTACTCTTCATGTCTTGGTGCTTACTCACATCCAGGAGCAATAACATAAGTGAAAAGTTAGCATAAAAAATAGTAACTTGTAAAATCATAATGCTGAATTTTGAATTCAGGTCTATTGGCTGCACATGCACATTTAGGGGATTTTTAAACAAATCACACATGAAAACAATCTGCAAGGGTTGCTGGTGTCCCAGGGCAGCTGGCAAGTGTGGCACATGGAGTGGTTTGTTTGGGGACCCATTTCTCAAGGGTATTTTCTCAGTCGTCCTTAGCGGTCAGGGATGCAGGAGATGCCTGGTTTGGGAGCACAGCTTCCTTGTGCTCTCTGTGCAGTGAGACTCCTGGCTGTGGAAGGCACCGAAAGGCTCTTTATCTGCCGGCACACACTCACACAGACACACAGTTTGTATGCCTTCGTCTGTGGGCGCTGTGCTCCATTACGGTGATTTATGTGCTGTCTGTCATCTGCCGCACTGGGGGAACACCGGAGAAGGAAGAGCAGTAAACAAATAATCATCAGCAGAGATAGCACAGAAATAAGTCCGCAAATGCTACCCTCAAGCAGGCAGCAGTAATAAGCTCCCAAGGAAAAGAGCAAGGGGAGACTCTCAGGTCTGCAGGAGAAGGGCAAAGAGGGAGACTTTGGTAAAGGTTTGAATCCCATGGAGGAGTGGGCCAGCACTATGATCTTTGAAGGATGCGGGCAATGCCAGAGCAGATTGGCTGTGGATAAGGAAAAAGGAATCCAGTTTGGGGAAATAGGAAAAGGAGAACTCCTCTTTGTGAGGTAAAGAGGAGAAACCCTGGCATATAGGTGGTGGTGAGGAGCAAGGATGGATCCAGGCTTTGGTGCTGAATGTGGTGGGCAAATTGCATCCCCCTGCCCAGCCGGGCAGGTAGAGCAGGTGTTGGGTGTGCCACAGACCTGATGAGGCCAAAAAATACTCTTCCTTTTTACCTGTGTGACCATGCCTTTTGTTGCTGCTTTGACACCTCGGGGCTCTGTCACAGGCAAAGCAGATCAGCATACTGAGACTTTGCCAGGCTGTGGGAGTAACATGCCCAGGTATGTGATAGTTGTGTGTGGAGACAGATGGGCTCGGGAAAGAGCGTGGGGGTGGAAAGGACATCAGAGATGCACCACTGTCCTCAGGCACACAAAAGGTGACATCTGCACAGGCTGTGTCACGGTTCCACCAGGAAACAGCACCAGTGTGCCGGCCCCGAGGCCACGGCACCCACCCAGAGGCAGCAGCAGCATATGTGGGGTCTGTGTGACTGAACATGGACCTCTTCCTTGGCACTCAGCATCCCGACATGATCAAAAAGAAGCGGGGCCCTTTTAGAGATTAGTGGATGGTAAATTATTCCCTTCATTTGTTATTCGTGATGAATAATGAATTATTCTCATAACATTTACTATGCTGTTCATTTATTATACAGGACAGGGGGATGTTTAGAAGCTAATTATTGCTAGGAAGGCTCTACGCTTGTGAAATACGTGACTTTTCTGTTTTTGTTATATCAGTGCATAAAGTGGGGGAAGGGCTATTTGTCTGTTTTAACATGTTTCTGACCCTCCAACATCCAGGTTTACCCGCAGGCTGTGGGCAGGACAGAGGTCTCCCTCACCATCAACAGCTGAGCTGCTCTGCCACCTTTGCAGGAGGAACCCCTGGAGTAGGTCTGGAACATAAATTGTCACTTCTCCTTGCAAGCAGCCAGAAGGAGGAGCTGTGTTTTGCTGGCCAGTGGGACAGAGCGCACCATACACCACCGTGGCTGCTGTACATCTCCCATCAGCCTTTCAAGAGGCTACTGCTGTTGCCAAGGCTGCAGCAGCCATGGCCAGTGAGAAATCTCACACTTCATGGCTATGTCAGCAATGAGCCAGAGGCTGTGAATGTCCATCATGTGGGAAGTACCCAGAGCAGCCAGTGATGGCAGGGCTCAACGCCACGCGTTGCTGGAGAAGGTAGAGAGCGAAGTCGTGGAGAGCCAGGAGAAGACAGCCTCCTGGACCGGGAGACGTTGGCAGCATTGTTTGTTATATTGGAAGTATTATGTTACGAGACTAAGAGAGTAATATCCTTAACAGAGGGTCTACCCGTGGCTGTAAATTGTCAGTTATAGTTGTCAAAACCAACTGTGTTGTGCTGCTGCTTACCAGCAGATTTATCCTGGCCATCTATAGCTGATAAATAATTTATCAATTATTTTGAAAAATGCTTTTAAGGAAACTTGAACCTCCTGCCCCACTCTGCTCCCACGGCGCAGCACCCTGCCCGTCCGCCACAGCCAGCTGTGTCCCTGTCCTGCCCATGCACAAATGAGACGTTGTCCTGCATTTCACCAGGTGTCCTGCCACAGGAAGCCGAGCTGTGGGGAAGGTTGCTGTGTGCCTGAAGCTTAGTCTTATTTGTTGCTCCCAGCTGGAAAAGGAGCATCCTGGTCCCAGGCCAGGCTGCCTCTGCCTGCTGAGGATCCCTCCTTTTTGAATTCTCTGTGATAGCTTGTGGGTCAAACCCACAGCTGATGAGAGCAGGCAGAGACACTATTGACTTTGTCAGAGTAATGTATGTTTATAGCAGGAGATGAGTTAGTTCTGTGCTCTCTAATATCCTTCTTATCTACATTATGTGCCTAACATCAGTGTCCTCTTGTTGCCTCCAGTGATACCCTTATATATCTCTGGATAACTGTTACCAGAGCTAAGCCAGTGAGAGCTTTATAAACCCATGGGGAGAGATAGTTCAATGCCATGTTTCTGAATAATTGATCATCACATGCCTCAGTATAAAACTGATCTCCAGTGATACCCTTTTGACTGTGCCTCAGCATCCCTTTTTGTTTTATTTTGATTCCCCAGAAGAAATCTCTCTCCACCAGCTGCCTTTGTAACCTGGTAAGAGCATTGTGAGCTGCCAGTAAATGATCTTTTATTTTATTTTTCATCCTTGTAGTGGTAAATTATTTTGTCAGCAGAGAGATGATGCAGGTGACTAACCTCATAAAATGTAGTAAATGATTAATAAATCTCAAATAACAATAGCTCCATGGGCAGATCATAACTCGCTGCTCTTGAGCAGACCACAGGCCATTAGAGGACACCGGCTGATTGCTCTGTGGGGAGATTTTTTTAGCCATGAGTTGACAGAGAAATACCAACTTAGGGACAGTGCGTGAATGTCGACAGGTAGTACATCAGACTTTGATTTTTATCCATAGGGAGCACCTGCTGCACTGACTGATTTAAGCTGGGGTCCCATGGGCTGTGCTGCTGTCCCAGCTGGAGCTGGGACACTGACTTGCATCTGGGTGGGGGGAAGCATGTGAGCATGGAGGAATGCTTCACTATACCGCAGCCATCATCCCAGAGACCCAGAACAACTGCTCCGGTAAATCCCTCCCCCCACTTTTTATTTTTTTTTTTTAATTTTCCTTTCTAAACAGGGAAAATTCTCTTGATGAGGTTTAAACAGTCACTACGGGTGGAAGGCTGCTAGGCTGAAGCACCATCTCAGCAGATTTCAGAGGGGATGAGGTTTCAACACACAGCTACAAAAGCAGTCTCCTCTTCCTCAGATGTTTCTGCAGCAGAGTGACTGTCCAGTGGGCACTGGACCTGCCTTTCTTGGATCCTTCTCGGAGGGAAGCTGCCTGGAAGCTGGACCACTAGCCAGTGGGCTGGGAACAGTGTGTTCAGGAAGGTGCTTTCTGCCCATATTTAGTGTTACAGGGCCTACAAAACTCCCTGCTACACGGGCTGTGCGTCAGCTGCATCCCCATCGGTTTGGCATTCACCTCCGCAGACATAGCATTCTTGCAGCACACACCAAAAAATGCTTTTCTTGAAGCAACTATTTATTCCCCAAAGGCACCATATGGGACAGAAACCTCAGAGAAAGGGAAACAAATTGTACTTTTCCATGCGACTCCAACTATTAATATTCCAGTATCGGCCAAGCACTTGTAGAGCTGTAATGAGAACATCCTCTTATGCGCTGTTTCCAGAATTTATGCACAACAAGCAATACATAAATATAAATTAATGAAGCTACTATAGAAAAATTAATTAAAACATGAGAGGAGAGAAGCCTCTATTCAGCCCCCTAAAAAGGAAAGACACGTTGACAAACTCCTCCCTCCTGCTCAGAAGAAAACTCTCAATTCCAGAGGAAGGAAACCATTAATTTTTTTTTAATTGCACAATACTTTTAAATTAATTTCCTTAAACACCACAAACAGCAAATGGAGGAGGGAAAATCAAAGATTTCACAATTAAATTAGTGCTTGGGAGCTGTCTCTTGCCTGTTGATTACGATCCAAATTCTCTATATCCCGTAACTTGCCTGTGGTGGCAGACGTGCAGGCAGCCAGTCGTGGCTTTAGTCCTCCATGAAGTCTGTAATGTCAAGGCTTTACTAATGGCACCTAAACCTATAAATCCACAGTTAAAACCACTAATGCATTAATTAGCCTAAGTTAAAATCAAAAACTATATAAGAAGACAACTGAAGGTGAAACCAGACATGCATGAAGAGGCTGCTTTTTCTTTCACCCAGTGTTTCAGCCACAATCTGGACATGGTTTGCTGACAGACAGAAGGTGGAAAGCAGAGTTGGCCCCAGCTCCCACACAGCCACGGGAGCCTCTCCATCGAGCATCCTGAGATGTAGCTCATCCTGCTGGAAGGAAACAAGGAACAAAGCAGGGAAACAGGCAAGGAGCAGAGCCATGGACAGTGCTGGGCAGCCAGCGTGGGCGGGCTGGAAAATCTCCTGCAGCCTGCTCCCTGCCCTCCAGATGACACCTGTAACTCTATTGACCTTTTTTCTCTGTCACAATGATCATCCCTCTGGCTCCCCGAAGAGGCATGAGCTGTTCTGGTGCCAAGGAGCCACCAGCGAGGGTCATGGCCAGGCGCTGGACTTGAAGACCATCAGTGGTTGCAAATTGCAAAGCCCTCTGATCCTGTTTTTCCTCGGGCTTTTCCAGCTGAAAATTGGGGATGCCTGGTCACTTTCAGTGGGGAAAAAGTGGATCGGTGTGACTGCCTTTTATAGAAAGATAACTGGAAAATAGAACAACTCGACGATGCTTCTCCTGCTTTTCCAAGAAGTGTGTGAGACCTGCACCCACAGAGGAGATGAGCGCACCAACACTAGCATAAATAAAAGCCACACTGTCCTCTGCATGGTTGCAAACATCTAAATGAATAAATACTAAATCTTGGGGACTCAGGGTACTCCAAGTGACCAGTTCGGTGGAAGAGATCCCCAGCACCTCCTGAGCATCCCCTCACCTCCCCCATGGTGACCATTACATCAGTGTTTGCTGTAAACCGTGGTGCCCTACAGAAATGAGAGTTCACGGACATATGGCTTATCTGTTACGTCACAAAAATATCAGCAGTACCACTCTGCACACACTTACTGCCTTTTATCTGAGGGACTGAAAGGGTTGAACCCTCGTTAGTGTTAGCAACCAGAATGATAATATTTTATTTCACCAGGACCCAGTGTTGAGGTTCCTGAGTGTTACTCTTCAGGCAGCACCCTGTTGACTTTGTGTGAGGCTGGAGGTTTGCCCGGCTCGGCACTGAGTGTCGGTTTGAGCCAGCACTTCAGGAATTGATCAACATTGCTTTCATCCCAGGAGTTCAAGGTGCTTAGCAAATGACTGAACTTCATTTGACCTACAAAGTACAGTATGTGTCTACCTCCGAGATCGGTGAACGGATGCAGATTTGTTAAAAATCATTGTGCAGGTTAAGACCAGGAGACAGAAGAGAGATGCTGATGGCACCGACTTCAAGGCCATGCCTCGTCCCCAGCAATCCCCTCCTGCCCTGCCCAGGCGAAGGGCACCGCTGCCTTCCTAACGCTTGCCCTCCTCGGCTAGAAGCCTCTCTCTGGGATTATTTTGCCTTCTGCATGTATTTATTTAACATCAAAAATACCATCCATGAACTGCAATGGGTAAAAATAACAATATTTTGCATGTGCCTGTGGTTTTCTCCTCAAAGCTCTATGCTAACAGTTTGAAAGCAGTTCTCACAGTGAGCTGGGCAGGCCAGTGTCTACATGAACGTATACGTATTCCCACAAATGGCTGAGGACGATGTTCAGGATTGAGAGCAGCACAACTGAGAAGTCAGTCAAGATGTGGGGAAGGCAGCAACTGGGTCAGGACCAGAGCTCAGGGTTACCAGAGTCCCCAGTTTAAACTCTACCCTGTCTACAAGGACGTTTACAAGGGTGTAAACCTGGGACAAGGAGTCCCACCTAACACTGCGACGAGGTGAACTCAGCCTGTGGCTTTATTATGCCCAGATCACAGTTTTTAGCTCTTTTCCCATTTTTCTGATCTTTTAGTAGTACTTAGAACTGTGCTAATAGCAGCTGCTTCATCAGTCCACTCCTTGCTGGCGGGGAGCAGCCGTGCCTGGGGCAGTGGCCGAGCATCCCAGTGGTTGTTGGTCATGGTCAGCACCACCACAGCTCTGATTTGACCAGGGACCTTCACACCTTTGCTACCTGCAACCCCACTTGGTGTAAGCTCACGCGCCAGGAAGAAGCACGGTGTGGAGCCCATTTCGCCATTTAACAGAACTTGTTAATTTTTCCCTTTTATAACCTGCATCATTATCAGCAGCAAATTACCGCTATCGATAACTCGTTAGCAAATAAAATGGAAGACAATGCCGCTGACATCTGTGTGAAGCTGTGTCTGAGTGGCTCTGGCTCCTGCTTATTGGGCTTTTAGTATTCATTAAGGTCAGTAAACGGTATGCGTTTAAAATGCTGATCTACGCAGCACATGTTCAACTCTCAATCTGCATTAGCTGAGACAGCGGCTTGTACCAACTCTGCTGCCTAACTAACTTGATTTATCATGGTTTCTTAAGCTCTGTTTATGAGGTTGTTTTGTTTGTAACGACTTAATATTTTTTTCACATGGGAGAATTTATCAACATCTGTGCATCACATTGCGTCGGGCATCTGGGTGGCCGTGATCATACTTATAATGCTGGAGTAGATCCGGAGCAGAGTGTTGCTCTGCCGGGAATCCTGTGACTGCTTTCCAAATGACAGCTAATTTAAAAGGTGGTGCTTCCTCTGGCTGTTAGTCTCGATAGAAGGAAAGACACATTATAATTTCCTCTCCCATCCGTTCTCTGCCTGGTTAAGAAGAAGGAGCGCAGGCAGTGAGAATGGCGGTGAGGCTGAGGAACTCCCCACCACGGGCTGCCAGCAAGGTCAAGTGGCACATTAAAAGATGGGTTGGACATTGGTACTCATAAGAAATTATATTTGTGCTTGTCACCAGGCACTGAGTGCATAGGATACTGTTCTGACATTGACTGTGTCCTCTCCAGCCACCTTGACCCTGAGCAGATAAGATGCTCCGTGCTATTCTGGCTTCTCTTATCTCTTAAGGCTGCAGCTCTATCACATCAAGGGTACACGAAAACTGTTCCTTAGCACATGTACCTGCAACATTTTAACCTGGTACCCTCAATCCTGTCTCACAGTCCCCCAAAAGCATGACCTCAGAGACACTTTGTGCAAGGCGTGTTGCTTTTAGGCAAAGACCGGGGATCTTATAGCGGCTTAATGATATAAATCAAGCATCTTCCACTGGCCTTGGGATCCCTTCTGGCCTCCCTTTGCAAACTGAAGCAGCTCCCTGAGAAGGAAATCCCTTCTAGAGAAAATATTTCTATGCATTTGTGGCTTTGGGTTTTTTTTAAAGTCAGGGGAAAAAAAAATCTAAATGTTAAAACATCAGAAGCTTTCTCTGATATGGGATTACACCCAGCTTTACCGGAAACACCTGTGGTTTCCTACTTATCTGCCTCCGAGGGTGAAAGACGGACATCAGTGTCTCCAGTGTGGCTGGGATGGAAATATCGGATAAAGTAATTGTGAAACGCTTGGGGCTTAGAACATGCAGGCTCTTCTGGGGCTCAGTGATGGCAGTGGGAGCTTATCTCAGTGGCAGGTATGAATCCAAACCACTGGACTCGCCACAACACTTGCCTTGAAAAGCCTTTAAGGTGATGGCACCTTTTCCGGCCCCTGCACAACCTGGCTCCTCGGCTTGTTTAACCTCACAGCAGGAGAGCACCTTCTCTCTGAGCTGGGTCTTTGTTCCTTAGCAAAAACAACTCCGTTCCTGTGTGAGAGGGAGTTTCCACTGCTGTCAGCCAGCCTCGTGGCTATTTTGCAATAGTACTATGTGAGAACAAAAGGTCCAAGTTCCTGAAATAAATGTAGGCGGTTTTTTTCCACGATGATTGGAGTATTTCTGTGGAGGAATTGCTCCTCCCTGCACAGTCTATAGCTCTGCATGCCTTGAAGTCTGCCCTTGGAAACTCCGTATGTATTTCATACCCTTACTCATTAGGATCAAGATTTTGATCCACAACATAATGCCATTATTATTACTGGTTTTATTACTGTGTTCTGTTTCCATCTGCACTTGGGGAACTTCAGTTCTTAAGAAGATCAGAGCGTGGCCCACTGAAATGAAGAAACCTGTTATAAGGTCACGCCTTAGAAAAAATGAAGGGTGGCACATGCACAGTGCCAGAGAAACCCTTGGCATGTTCCTTTTGAAGGGGACATCAACAATAATATTTAGTATGAGCAATTTCTGTTTGGACCACACAGCAGAAGTCGCCCTATTTTCAGAGATATTAATCTGCTTTTTGGCTGTTCTCAGTAATTTAGACTAAATGAAACATGGTGCATTGGTAACACCAAGGTACTTGTTGCACTATTAGGAAAATTCACAGCTGCTGGGAAGTTTCTTTGGCTGGACCATAGACAAAAATCAAGGAAGATGACTATTCTTCTGACTTGGAAAAAATAAATATTGGATGGTGCTATTCAGAAGCCAACTGATGTGTGTAAAAAAGCCATCTGAGAGCTACCCAGGGCGTCGTGGGGAGAATAGGGAACCAAGGTGCTGCTCACCCGATTTCAGACCTCTTCATGCCTCACATCAGTGTTACATCAATGGTAGCAGTAGTGCTCTTGTAAACACACTTTACCAGGTCACACTGCGCATTTGTTTCCAATTTACTTATTCCTGGAATTCGGCATGTAACTTCTCATCCACAGCATCTGTGGAAAGTTTTATTAGAAGGGGAAAAGCAGAGAATAGGAGTCACCAGTCCTGGATTTGGTTTCTGGCTTGGCCACCTACTCAGGCCATCGTTATGCAAACAGGTTATCTGGCTTCATGCATAAAGGCTTGCTGCCATGCAGCGCTGGGGCAATAGTACAGGACTTTGGGGAAATATCTCTGTTTCTCCATTTGCTTACATATAAAACAGCTCTAAGAATGCTTCTCTCCCAAGGCCAAGCTGACTTTTATGGGTTTGCTTGGAAACCTTGGAGGGAAAGTGCTCTTAAAGCACAATGATTATTAACTGATGGAAAGGTATTTTAATGAAATATGCTGGCAAGCTTCCCTTTTCTGTATGGTGCCAGTGTTAAATAGGCAGCTTGAAGAACTGAGTATCTTCACTTTCCAAGTGATTGGCTGAGAAATAATCCGAGCTGCTTCCCCCAGCATGTTTGTTGATATGTCGTTCTTGTTTCTTGCCATCTCTCCTTCATCTCCCCCTCCCCCCCCCAGTAAATTCTGTGTGACCTCAAAAGCTGAAGGAATCCGCAGTTGCAACATGTAAGCCTCGCTTGAGTTTCTCACTGTTGGGGAGTGTTTATCTGGGTGGTCCAAACGACAGGCACTCCCCTTACATAACCAGCCCCAAATCTCAGCCAACTTTCTCTCCCAAAGCTTCCATGGGTTGCAATTGCTCCGTGGCATCTGTGCTTTCGCTTAGCCCATGCAGGATAAACAGTGAGGGGATGCAAAGGGAATCAGAAGAGATGCAGAGATGTGATTTTGATCACAATGAATTTCTTGGGAAACATCGGTGATGCTGGTGGCATGAAGCTGAGCTGGGAGTCTCAGGTCATCGCCAGCGTGGAGTGATCCCTCACCTACCCAGCCCCTGGCCATGGTCCCTCTTTGTGAGGTTTGGGGTTGCTTCAGTTGTGAGAAATCATTTTTCAGCTGCAGAAAGCATGAGGAAGTGGTGGTTGTTCATGAAGGCTGATGAGCAAGCAGTCAAGCTATCCCCAGCCTTTGGAGCAGCTGCACTCGAGACGTGAAACTGCTGCAAGTTCTCCCAATGGCCACATTTCCAGATACCATTCTCTTGCAAACAACCTTTTTTGCTGGAATTGGACCTAAATGTAGTCTGCAGGGAAAGCCATTCCCCTGCGCTGTCCTCATCCAGAGGCAGTATTTCCTCTCAGCCAATGACTCCTGTGGTCTGAAAAGGCCCCATGCAAGCCACCCAAATATTCCTGTATCACAGTCACGTCCTCAGCATCAGCAAGGGTAGCGGCTGTTTTTCTTCAGACGTTTTCCCTAGGTCTGTAGAAAGAGGTGACTTTGGAGTAATCTCCCAATTCCTCATCCTGAGAGCTTTGGCTTAGCCATAAACTCTGAATATGGACTGATATCTTCCTTGCTCACACCAGTCCTGCTGGGTGCCATGGAGAACTGAACACCAGAGCTTTGTTTTGAGGCCATCTCTAGCTGTTATCACATCTCCTGGCATGGGAAATAGGTTCATAAGTCCTCCGGTGCTCATTGACCGCCAGCCAGTGTGCGGTGTGAGTGGGAAACCAAAACAAACACCAAAGCCCCTGCATGCAGAGATCGTTGTAGAAAGATTGACTTCTGCATCCCAGTGCTACCTTCGAGGAACGCAGCAAAAGCCAGCCAAAGACACCATCTGTTTGTGGCGGAACATGTAAATTTATATCTATTTCTGAATTTTCCGGAGTTATGAAACTGGAAATGTCTCAGCTGTAGCTTGTGCAGTACGTGAAACAGCATGGAGATCCACTCGGTGTTTGATCCCAGGACACGTGGAGCGCCTACTGATACTGAAACTAAATGAGGGAAGACCGTAGCAGCCAGCAGGAACCATTGCAAAACTTCTGTGACTCCTGGGGCCTTTGCAGAGGTCTTTCAGAGAACTCACCAGGGCATACCAGGGAAAAGAGACAGCCGCTTGATGAGCCATTACGTATCAGGTGCCTTTTCCCCCACAATCAGCTGGATTTCTGGTTATTAATCACTCAAATTTTCATTGGCCAGAAGCCTGACTCTGTGGTCCTAATTTTCTGTTTTTCTGTCCTCTTTCAGTTGCTCACCTCACACTTCCTGCCCTCAATACCTGTTCCTCACAGTGAGAGGGTGATTTTTTTGCCTCCAAACTCTTTAAAATGTTTTGTAGGGATGCACATATCTCTAAGCAGAAAGCAGCCCAGATGGTGCAGTGGGTCAGAAGCTTTGCAGATTGTCCTGGGAGGTGGGTCCCATCTACCGACTGTGGGCTGGACCCCCCTACTTTGGAGACCAGCACTTCAGGTTAACATGGGCCCTCGATCTGATAACTCCCAGCCTTTGGTATTAGTATATATCGCCTAGTGTCCACGATGGCTGCCTAAACTGGTTGTTCTTCAGGGCAGGAATGACTTATGCAAGTGTTTCTAGCCCAGAGGTCCCCAAATCCTTGAATTTTCAGTGTGTTCCAGTAAGGAAAGAAAGGGAGCAGATGCTGGATTGTGGAGCATTTCTGTGAACTCTTACGAAATGCTGAATACCTTCAGCGCAGAATCATTACGATGCTTTTGGCAAGCATGGATATCCTTAGACTTTGGCGGTCAAGGGGAGCATTTTCTTACCCATGTTCTAGGCTATTAGGTTGTGTATCAGAGAGCTTTCTCTTTCTGATACAACTACCTTGCTCATTTGTCTCACAAATACTGTGCATCCCCCTTGATTAAAGTTGCTAACAGCCGTCAGCTCTGTCCATGGCGTAATTTGCATTTGACTCAGCTTACGGGCCTTGGGGCTTTGTCTTATGTAATATAGGATATGCTATACAACAATTAGCCTGGAACCAAGACAACATGCGTTTGTATGGTAATGAGCTATTTTCTTCTAGCAAAGGCTGACTCATGTTAAAAGGATTGTATGCCAGTCATCTTCCAGTCATCTTCCAGTCATTTAGCGTGGTTCAAAAGGTTTTGGCCAGCATCACTGCTTTGGGATGGCATGAATATGGCTGATAGGGCTATTTGCTACCAGTCCTCAAGCTGGCAGGGTTGGCTCTGAATAATGTGGAACAGGTGAAAAATCCGTTGGCTCCTTTAATAATTGCTCTATGATTGCCTACCATTAGGCTTTTGAACTGTTATCAATTTTTTAAAAAATAGATTCTTCTATAGTTTTGAGGCATTAGCTGGGTGCAATGAAGCTCTTTCAGCACCCTGACTGTATTCTGGCTGTCTTCTGATTTCACAGGGTTTGGGCTCTTTCCTATTTATTAATGCTGCCCCTTGGATAATTACATCTCTCATCCTCTGCGACCGCCTCTGATCATATTATAATTTCTTTTCATCTTCTTATGAAATTTCCTTATATTCAGGATGCAGAATGAATTTGAGTATTACTGATCAAAATAATGTGCCACATCTTAAAACAGCCCTTACTACATGGTGTATATCCTCACAGCTTGTTACAAAAGAATCGCTTTGAAATGCGCTCTTGTCCCCTTCCCTGTAATGGGAAGAAATGATCTAGTCTTGATTATACTATTGTTCCCCTTTTAGGTGTAAGATTAACATCAATCAGCTGGACAGCATGATTGATTTTCTAATTAATAAGGCATTTGTATCAGCTTGCATAACCACACAAAGCTTAATGGGTTACCTACTGTATCTGAAAACCGATTTTGTGTGTGTGAATTTACTCCTGCGCTTGGAAGCTTTTTAACTAGTGGTAAGACTGGTTAGAGCATCCTTCATGTAGAGCTCTCCAGTGCAGTCAACACTTTAAAGCATGTTTTGCCAACCGCTGCAATCAGATTTAAAAGCTTATTTTGAACATGACTTCTGTCCCAAGACTGAAAAAAATTAAGAGATATGGGAAGACGAGAATTAATGCCCTTCAAGGAGAGCTCAAAATGTGGTGGTTGGTGCAGCGCTGCCCAGTGGAAGCCCCAGGGAATGAGGGCTGCTCAGGGGCACTGCTCTGCCCAGGCTGGTGTGTGGGTTAGGGTGGTCATGGGGATGCTCTAGCTTAAGCTTTGCTGCCTTTTGGTCAGGTTTGCATCACTTGTTTGATTTATGCTAAAGAAGCCCTGAGCTTTAAATTACATTGAGCTCTTGGACCACCTGCATGGCCCACCTCGGGGCTGTGTGCCGTCCTGTCTGCATGTCGATGCAGCCATGCCTCAAAGAAATGCTACAGCATAGAGAGGTGCCAGCCCGTCCAGCTCTCTTAAACATCAGAGATAGTGGCTGGAGAAGAGAAAGGCCAACTAATAACCTTAACTCTGCCCCATGCCAGGAAAACCTGGCTCCAGCTGCTGCAGACAGGAGAGTGGAGGGTCCTGGTGTGACCAGGCAGTGATGAGGAACTGGGGCATGTCCTCAGTGAATAAGTGAGCAGAAAACCTGGAGGAGAGCTGTCCCACTTTGAGCTCCTATTCTGGGTTACGGCAGCTAATTGCTATGACAGCATAAATGATTTACACACGTGTGGCTGGCACAGGGTGTGAGCAGCCCCCCCCCCGCGTTTGAAGGGATGTTTGCAGCCAGAGGCATGGCTGCATCTGTAGCAACGTGCCCAGACCACACCGCACGCTGGATTCGATTTCCCTGGGAAGATAGTGATGAACCCAAGCAAAGGCTGAGCAGAGAAGGTGTCCTGTGGGACCTGGCTGCCAGAAAAACACTGGCTCAAAAAATTCTGGACTGATGCACCAGTTTCTTGCACATGTGACCTTCCTGCACTGCTGTCTCAGGGGAGCAAAGCTGAAATCAATGAGAAGAGCTAGAATCTCCTTCAGTTCAACTTTGATCTGGCTGTGCTGAGAAAACAGTTTAATTCCCATTTCACATTGTCATATCTTTCAACAAAAGGACAGAAACTGTGGGATCTGCTCCTGTTATGAATCTTCCTTTGGCCTCACAGTCCCCGGGAGCAGAAAGATGAAACAGAGACTAAATCTTGCAGACAAACCAAACAAACGAGGTCGAACACGTTCCATGATTTTAATCTACCTTGTAAATTAAATGCAGTGTGGATGGGAGCATGATGCAGCTTCTTCACAGTCTTCTGCCCTGACTGACAATTCTCAGCCCCCTTGCACTAAATTATATATCTGATGGCGAAAGCTATACATCACCACAGATTTTGGCCCTTAGCCCTTGCTTACTGTCTAGAGAAAGAACAATCTTCACAGTGTTAAAATAAATAGACTCAGATGCAAGCCTGAAACGATATAAATCAGCTCTCTGGTGCGAGAAGCAGTGGCCACCCACACTGTAGTTACCACATCTGGGACCGACAGTTGGGGATGGCAGTTTGCAGGC
>NW_010413364.1:78784-84717 GCF_000710305.1 Buceros rhinoceros silvestris | reverse complement strand
GGGTGCGGGGGTGGGGGGGTGGGAGGGAGTGATGGTGGAACAGGGAGGGGTTTGCACCACTTACAGCTGCAGGAAGAATGTGAATTTAAAGCTTTGGGGAGTGAAAGGCTCTAGGAGTAACCTGCCACGTGAGTTGTGCAGGCTGCTACGGACCATGGTGTGCTGTGCACAGGGCTGGCATGTTCCTGGCCAGGTTGAGCTGATGCACTTTAGTCCTGGAATTATATGGCTGGAATGGTGAGGCTGGTTTAAAGGAGGGTGGTGCTTCCAATAAAATGAGAACACCACAATCTGGCTTTAAACTGTGCTAATATGAAGTGATTTATTACACGTAACCTGATGGCATCTCTCACTCTGTTGAGACACAATGACATACATTTGGAGCTGCACATCAAATAAGTCCTGGCATTTCAGGCCAGTTTAGGCTCCCAGAGGATGGTCATTTTGCTGCTAGGGAAAACCCCAATCTGCATCAGCATCTTCACACGCATCAGAGCAGCAGCCGTGAACAAAAACTCTTACAGCCTTTTGTATAGTAACATCCCAGTTCACTGGTATAAAAAGTTACGAGATCCATCTACCTAGGCAAAAAAAAAACCCGACAAAAAAACAAAACACCAAACATTAATAAAAACAGTTGCTGGAGAAATATCCCAGTTCACTGGTATAAAAAGTTACGAGATCCATCTACCTAGGCAAAAAAAAACCCGACAAAAAAACAAAACACCAAACATTAATAAAAACAGTTGCTGGAGAAATCAGATGATAATGTCCCGCCTCACTAATGAGGCAGGACAGGCTGAGTTCACAGAGCAATCCCTCAGGTCACTGCTTGTCAGCTGGGCAGACGGACCTTCACAGAGATGCTGTTGGTCAGCTGAGACTGTGCAATCACTTTAAATCTCCAGGGATGAGGTTTAAAATAAAACATTTCATCCCTACTTGACGAGATTAAAACCACACTGTTACAAAGACTCCGCTGACATGTAGTACGGGAGGAGAAGACGAAGCACATCAGCTTTTGCATTGCACTTCCATCACAAGAGACTGGGACAAGCCTCAGGGCCATGGGTACCTTCCCTGTCCCAGAGCCCCAGCGCCCCAGCTGAGCAGGCAGGAGACTTGGGGACTGGAATTACCCCGTTTGGCCGTGGCCAGCTGCCTCCCTGGCAGAGCAGCAAGCACTCCTGGGTGCAGGTTCTCCTGTCCTCCTTCAGAGAGTAAAGGAATATTTCTAGCTCTTGAATGAACCTTGGAGATTTTCCCTGGTGCTTCTCAGCTTCTGAGCTCTGCTGAGGCCGCTGCTAGATGTAGTGGCTGCAGGCACGTGCAACCCCAACACACAGCTCTGCTGCAAGAAGAGCAAAACCCCATCACCCAGACAGGCTCCTGTTCCCTTGGCTTTCTCTTCACCTCTCAGCCTCCTGACAGATACCCATCGATTTTTATATCATATATCCCATGATGTACACATCCGTCTTGGAGATGCTCAAATTGTTGCTGTGATCTTTGATTGGAACAACATGGGGTGTTGGAGCACCAAGTGCTAACAGCTCCTCTTGCAAGTTGTTAACTTATTTCTCATTTAGATTTTACATTTGTCCTCTGTTCTATCCTTTGGGGAATTTGTCATCCCTAATTAATCTTGGATCATGTAATATTTTGTGTAATCGCCTTACTGGTTGTTCTAAATGTGCAATCTTTTCCTGTTTTACATACTCTGCTGGCTGAATCGTATTTTGTTTTTTGAGACCATCTTATCCTTTGCTTATCGGTTCAAAATCACTGGAGTTATTCCATGAATTCACAGATTCTTTATATCCTGTTAATAAAATGGGATAAAGCCATCTTTTATAAGTAATTTTGTTTCGTTTGGTTCCCCCAGAATAGAAAAGGACATGAAATATTAACCAGGCTTTCCTAAGCAAGACCATCTGTATTTTCCAGCCTTTTTGGCTGAGTGGTGAGAAGTGACAGTCTCTGCTGCAAACTCAGCCCAGCGGAGTGGAAAGGGTTGGCACAAGGAATGCTCCTGCCGTTCCGTGCTGGTGAGATGTCCCATGCTGTGCATTTGAAGTGGGATGGAACCATCCTCTGGTAGTACAGTTTGTCCTGATCAGCTCAGAAGACCTCAGGAAAGACCTGGTGGAAAGCAGATTATCTCTGGTCCTCCCCAATGAAAGCAGAGCTATGTCATTTGGATGTCCAGGCTGTCTAGCACATCACATTCACTCAGTCTCTGAATTGCAGATATTTCAACTGCAAGTAAAAATACTACTTGCTTCACTCAGCAGTTGCACCATAATATTTTTTATTTCCTGTTTTCCTAAGGATGTTTTCTCTGTAATGAATTGCACAAGGTCGCTGGCTGACGGCAGCTCCGCAGTGGCAGCCCCAGTGCTGGTGGAGCCACAGGCACTTTGCACAGTGAGGTTACAGCCCATGATAACTAAATTGAGGCTGGCAACAGATGAGAAGACAGAGATGTTTTCTTCTCACTGACTGAAAAAAAATCTTGCTTCTTATCTATAAATGCACTCATCAAATTTCCACCTTTCCTCTCCAGTGTATTATGCAGCCCATGCTGTGTTCCAGCTTCTGCCGGTGAAGAAGTAGAAAATGTTATGATTCTTTATCATTTGTCCAGGAATAAAACCCTCCTGGGCTCAGGCAGTCTGTATCTGTGCTGTGCCTGGGATGGCCAGGAGCAGCCCAATAGCACTGCTGATTTTGGTGGTGTTATGGAGATCTCCGAACCCAGTTACTGCCCTCTTCCTGATTCTTCCTTGTCCTTAGGGAAACTGTTGCCTGTGAGATGAAATCTGCCCTTAGTATCTCCAACAACAAATGGTTTGGGAAAGCTATCACACCTTGTAGTTGTGGCAGGACATTCCCACAGTGTAACCTGATCCAAAGTCCATTAGAACCAGTGGGGTGATTCCCATCGATCTTTGCAAGCTGTGGAATGGGAGGCTTTTAAATCTAGAACAAGTCTTTCCCCAGCAGTGTGGTATTTGTTATGAAATGTCTCCTTCTGTATTTCAGAAAATAATCTCCCATTCTAAAAGATGAAGTTACTTAACTCACCACCTGTGTCAACCTTTAAAATAACTTGCATCTGTTTTTGTCATGTGCAACCAGTCTCTACAGAAACTACAGGTTATCCAGGGTTAGGCAATAACCCATCTCCCAGCTGCAGAGCAGAGGCCCATTCCCATCACCAACAGAAGAGTTAAGAACAGAAATGACTGAGCAGCTGCTTGCTTAAAATCTCTGGCCAAACCAGAGACCAGGACAAATATTTTTGCTTTCTTGCAGAAATGACAAAAGGAAATAAAAATCCAAAACCATTTTGTTAAAGGCTGGCTCAAGCAAAATTATGTGGATGAGGGGATTGAGCGCACCCTCAGCAGTTTGCAGATGACACCAAGTTGGGTGGGTGGGTGTGTCGACCTGCTTGAAGATAGGAAGGCCCTACAGAGGTATCTGGACAGGCTGGATCGATGGGCTGAGGTGAACTGTTTGAAGTCCAGCATGAACAATTGCCAGGTGCAGCACCTGGGCCACAGCAACCCCCTGCAGCGCTACAGGCTTGAGGAGGAGTGGCTGGAAAGCTGCCCAGAGGAAAAGGACCTGGGGGTGCTGGGTGACAGCCAGCTCGATGTGAGCCAGCAGTAAGCCCAGGTGGCCAAGAAAGCCACCAGCATCTTGGCTTGTATCAGCAATAGCGTGACCAGCAGGAGCAGGGAAGTGATTGTCCCCCTGTATTCGACACTGCTGAGGTCACACCTTGAGTCTTGTGTCCAGTTTTGGGCCACTCACTTCAAGAAGGGTGTTGAGGTGCTGGAGCATGTCCAGAGAAGGTGAATGAAGCTGGTGAAGGGTCTAGAGAACAGGTCTTACGAGGAGCGGCTGAGGGACCTGGGGTTGTTTAGCCTGGAGAAGAGAAGGCTCAGGGGAGACCTTATTGCTCCCTACAACCACCTGAAAAGAGGTTGGAGAGAGGTGGGGACTGGACTCTTCTCCCATGTGACAAGTGACAGAACTAGAGGAAAGAGCCTTGAGTTGCACCAGGGAAGGTTTGGGTTGGACATTAGGAAGAACTTCTTTACAGAGAGGGTTGTGAAGCAACTTGGATCTTAAAGTTCTCTTCCAACCAGATGATTCTGTGATTCTATTAAAATATTTAGATACTTTTTATTGTTTTTACTAATTCATTTTAATTGAATGCTGGTACATTTAGTGTCAGCAGACCTGTTGCTGCAGCAGCTGAGATGGGGGAGCAGAGGTACCCCCAGCCCCACCTGGCCTCTCCTATATGCTCTGGTGCTCCCCAGAGCAAGCACAGTTATTAAGATAGAGGAATGGTTTGCAGGTGGTATTAGGTAATTTGGGAAGTGTTTGGGAATTTGGAGCGAGTCATGCTGAACAAGGTGATGGAGCAGAGAATTTCAGGGCAATTATTTGGCTTTTCAACACGTGGGGCTCAAAATGAGCGCTATTATTTTTAACATTATTCATTGATGTCATCGTAGCATCTGCTTGAAAGCTAGTGGAGTTTTAAATGACCTGCAAAAAAAAAGCAAATATATTCAGATGTGAGGCACACCAAGGGCTGGGGATGCACAGTTTGGACAAACACTGCGGCTGCAGTGGGGGGTTAATCATCCATGGCACAATGCACGATGCACAAGCATCCTCCAGCACTACACGGACAGTAACCGTTCAGCTGCTGTTCGGGAGGAAGCCTGCGCTTGCAAGGGGATGCATTGAGACTTAGGCTCTTGTTTTCTCTTCGGTCCTACAGCGACGTGGGTCACCAGCTGTGCATGGCATCTCCCAGCCGTCCTGAGGAAGAGATGGGCAGAGGGAAGGGCTGCGGGATAAACACCTCCCAGTTCTTTCTCTCTTGGATCGCCTCCTCCTCTTGCCCCAGAAATATTTCCAAGGAAGATTTATCTTTCCTTAATCACAGAATGTTGTGCAGTGTCTCTGCAATATTAAAATCTCTCCTGATTTTCTAGGGGTCTTCTGTTAATTAGTAAGTTTCTCCTCCCTACTAGGCTGTAAATGGAAAGAGTACATACTAAACCGATTGCCCTACTTATGTAGCTACTCGGAGGAATGCTAAGATGGATTAACATGCATAGCAGAAGGCTTATGACCCTGGGAGACAGAAGAACCTGAAATAACCTTAATATCCTGTCAACTCGCATTACCGAATCTCAGTGAACAAGAAGAGCCTATTTAGCAGTCTGTCTTGGAGGAAAAATTCGTATCTTTTATCTGGCTTTTTCCTCCCTCTTTTGAAATGGAAGTGTTGTTTTTATCTCTCCTGACTTTATTTTTACGAGGCATAATAAAGCTGTGTCACCCTCCCGCGCCTCCCCATCCTAAATAACACCCCCCTGCACAGACTGGCTCAGCTCCTAGAGGTGCCTTTCTCATGTTGCTATGCGGTGACAACCATCTGCACCCAGCAAGGCTGGGCAGAGCTGAGCAGACCCTGCTCACTGCTGCGGTGGCACGTCGGGTCCATGAGTGACATTACTGATGTCACCTCTGGGCTCCTGTGAGCTCCATGCACCTGCAGAGCAGCACTGGTTGGCACGGAGGCACCACTTTGACCCGGCTGGGCAGAAGGAAGGTGAGAGCTGCCTTAGAATTGTGTGAATCCCCTCTTTGAAATATTTGATTCCCCGTCATGAATTGCCATTGTGGGTTTCAGAGCTGCCTCTGCAGGAGCTCTGTCAAAGCTGTAAGAGCCTGTAACACCCACACCACTGCCTGCTCCTTATGGCCACAAATGCTGTTTGAAGTCCAGATGAGATTTCACCCGGACCCCAGATACTCTGCTGGTCCAAATCTTCCCAAAATGGGTGTCTCGTTCTCCTAAATGTCTGATCCTGCAGACGAGCTTGGCTGTCATCCTA